>NW_028301552.1:4835000-5125000 GCF_042242905.1 Orbicella faveolata | reverse complement strand
ATGTTATAAGGTTCTGTCACAACACGAATGAACGAAAGAAAAATTCAGAGCTTTCGACTCTGCTAGAGTCTTGATCACAGTAATTTTGCCAAGTCATGTGACATGTGATCTGATGAGCTTCGTCCAGATGGCTGGAAGTTTGTATCTACCCCCGTCTCTATTCGGGGTTGGCTTCTGGATAGAGGCGGGGGAGATACAACCTTCCAGTCATATGGACGAGGCTGGTCAGGTCACTGTAGCACGAAGTTTCACGTAGTAGCAAGCTTATCTTAAAACAGGTGAATATAGTGAGGTTTTATTTGTATTGAAAATGCTTTGAGTGAATTGCACATGCTATGTTGCTATTGCTGTAGAAAGCTTGTAGAAGACCTTGCCGTTACATTGCTACTTACTTTTCTTTAAACCCATTAACTGATCTTTTTGAGCCGTTGCTAAGGAAAATTTATTCCCATATAACCTCATCATTTTTTGTTAGTTCAGAGTTTTTGCATGTACTTTTAATTAACTTTTTCCTGACGAGTAACACCAGTGATGACGTCATCAGGCCATGCCCTTGGTCATGTGACTAATACTGAAAAAATGCAAAGGCTCCCAGGCAAATTACTTTATCGGTCAGGAATTTTTTTCATTGATTCAATATTTAATTTTGATCCTCATAATGCTATGCATAGATTTTGTTTTATTTCTACAAGGTCAGATTTGAGAGAATTTCAAAATATTGAAAAATTCATAATTTTCTGAAAAAAAGTATGATTTTGAAAAAGGAATGTGTATAGCTATGTTTTCAAGGTTGGCTTCAACCGAAACTTGTTGAAAAAGGCTCAATATAATTAATGAAAAACCACGTTTCCTTTAGCATTCAAAGCAACTGGAAGTGCGCCCAATATATAATTAACCCCTTTCAGCGCCTGCGCAATTTACACTACCATCGCACTTCAGTAAGATCAAAAAAAGCCACGCGGCCCTAGTTTTCCTTTTTCTTTTGCTCTTGTTTTCCTGTTTTTCTCCTATTTTGTTTTTGCTTGTACTTTTTTATTTTGCACCTTGTGAAACACAAAGAAGAAACATCTAAAATGTAAGCAAATTTGCAAGATATTGAGTTGTTTTCATTTTCCGCGCACAGGCTGCCGTAAATAACCGGAAGTGAAATTTCACCTCCATAGCAACGCGTACGAGTGTGTAAATGAATCAGTTAAGGGGCCCTTAAGGATGAAGCCTTGTTACTGCACACACTTTCTGCACATCATGCAAGGCATGATTTAAGTGCCATGCGCGCGCTGGGGTTGACGTTGATGTAGTCAATTACACTACCAAGTGCATGGCTACAATGAAAGAAAAATTCCCTGTGAGTGCGGCAAAGTCTACATCGGGTTAACACGGAGATCTATGCAGGAGAGGATCAAAGAACACGACAGGGATATACGACTCGCCCGTACCCAGACCTCCGCCGTTTCTGAACACACCCACGAGACCGGCCACTATCCTATCTGGAATGAGGTCAAGTTTATTGATCGAGATCCTCACTGGTTCACACGTAAGGTCAAGGAAGCTATTCACATAAGACTTCACCCCAACAACATCAACAGGGATAGTGGAATTGAAATTCCTGAAGCATGGATACCCACGATCAAGAAACACAACAACAGGAGAACGGTACAACAGCGGACCACTGAGGGAACAGCTACTCGTCCGAACAATGGAACAATAGGAGGATCGAAATGCACCAATCACAGCCGACCTTTGTGATATAAATGATACCGTGCAATCAGTCGACCTTATCGCCTGAAGAAGACTAGCAGTAAGCAGTCGAAACGTCGCGATCTACATCTCAGTGACTACACTTTATTACACCTTTTGCTGTTCATTTACAGAAAACAAACATTCATTTGTGTCCAAGTTTCTTTCATTATGATCATTAAACTCTCATTAACACCAATATGACCTTCATTTGCGCGTAAGGAACGTTCAAGAAAAACATTTACATATGCATTAACATTCAAAATCATCAAAAGAAAAACAATACCTTCATTTGACATTCATTGACTGTAAATGTATTTTCATTTCAAATTGTGTTATTGAAAGTCTTTCGTTGAAAACTGAATGTCGTAAAGGGTAAATGATTGTCGTTTCGTGACAACGAATTTTTTTTCGACCAAAATGAAAATACATTTACAGTCAATGAATGTCAAATGAAGGTATTGTTTTTCTTTTGATGATTTTGAATGTTAATGCATATGTAAATGTTTTTCTTGAAAGTTCCTTACGCGCAAATGAAGGTCATATTGGTGTTAATGAGAGTTTAATGACCATAATGAAAGAAATTTGGACACAAATGAATGTTTGTTTTCTGTAAATGAACAGCAAAAGGTGTAAATGTATTTTCATTTTGGTCGAAAAAAAATTCGTTGTCGCGAAACGACAATCATTTACACTTTAGGACATTCAGTTTTCAACAAAAGACTTTCAATAACACAATTTGCATGAGAACTAACATTCAATTGCATTATTAGGCAACCATATCCATGAAGGTAACAATCTTTAGTGCGGTGAGACAAACATTATCGTGTTTTCACCAAACGTTAAGAGAAAACAATCGCTCATTCGCGCAGTTCTTTTGAACAGAGATATCTCGCCTAATTTTCCTCGAAATTTTGATTATAGAACAAGGGACCATATTGTCACAATCCTCCCCTTCCAGATATATGTAAATTCGGCCACTTATGAAACTTTTTCCGTACAACTCAGAGGGCGCACTACAGTATACGTGTGTTATAGTGACAGTTAGATTTCTCCAGAAATGCCACGAAGAAATACTGTAGAATCCCATTTGAACACCGCGAAAGGATAGTCAGGGCCTTTAAAGATATGTCAAAAGAGACGAAGCAAGACGCCAGGGAATTGCTCTGTGAAATTATCGCACGCAGCTGTTGCAGCAAGCTCTACAACGAAATATGTATTGGTACCATCACGGCAGCTAAATGTGGACGGTGGTTTCGTTTCATGCAAACGTATTTGCCACGATGCCTCAATAGTGAGGCAATTGAAGGATTAATCGTTCAGCGAATTTGATATTCTATCTTTCAAAAATAAATGTTATTATGGCTGTAATGTTTGTCTCGCCGCATTAAAGATTGTTACCTTCATGGATATGGCTGTCTAATAATGCAATTGAATGTTAGTTCTCATGCAAATTGTGTTATTGAAAGTCTTTTGTTGAAAACTGAATGTCCTAAAGTGTAAATGATTGTCGTTTCGCGACAACGAATTTTTTTTCGACCAAAATGAAAATACATTTACAGTCAATGAATGTCAAATGAAGGTATTGTTTTTCTTTTGATGATTTTGAATGTTAATGCATATGTAAATTTTATTCTTGAACGTTCCTTACGCGCAAATGAAGGTCATATTGGTGTTAATGAGAGTTTATTGACCATAAAGAAAGAAATTTGGACACAAATGAATGTTTATTTTCTGTAAATGAACAGCAAAAGGTGTAATGCGTCGAGACAAACATTACAGCCATAATAACATTTATTTTTGAAAGATAGAATATCAAATTCGCTGTACGATTTATCCTTCAATTGCCTCACTAGTAAATAGCAAATAGTCTTCGTTGACATCTTCAAAAGCCCTGACTATCCTTTCGCGGTGTTCAAATGCGATTCTATTTCTTCGTGGCATTTCTGGACAAATCGAACTGTCACTACATGTACATGTATGTCACACGTATACTGTAGCGCGCCCTCTGAGTTGTACGCAAAAAGTGTCGTAAGTGGCCGAATTTATATCTGCAAGGGGAGGATTGTGAAATTATGATTTGAAAAAAGTACATATGGTCCCTTGTTCTATAATCAAATTTTCGAGGAAAATTGGGCGAGATATCTCTGTTCAAAAGAATTACGCTAATGAGCGATTGTTTTCTCTTAACGTTAAGTGAAAACACGGTAATGTATGTCTCACCGCATTTAAGATTGTTACCTTCACGGATATGGTTGCATAATAATGCAATTGAATGTTAGTTCTCATGCAAATTGTGTTATTGAAAGTCTTTTGTTGAAAACTGAATGTCGTAAAGTGTAAATGATTGTCGTTTCGTGACAACGAATTTTTTTTCGACCAAAATGAAAATACATTTACAGTCAATGAATGTCAAATGAAGGTATTGTTTTTCTTTTGATGATTTTGAATGTTAATGCATATGTAAATGTTTTTCTTGAACGTTCCTTACACGCAAATGAAGGTCATAGTGGTGTTAATGAGAGTTTAATGACCATAATGAAAGAAATTTGGACACAAATGAATGTTTGTTTTCTGTAAATGAACAACAAAAGGTGTATTTTCCCACTGTGACCAAATCAAGTTTAATGAGCCTGTGCTTAAAACCAGGAACACCAAAATAGCAGCACATCTCTAACCACTTACTGTTAATGTCTCTACTAGCTGTTATCTGTCGAAAATATTATACTGAAATCCAACTGTAAACATGTACCTGCAAATGGCGTAGTGCGCGCGCAAAACAAGTGCGAGATACGCAAATGTTTTACTTACTGGGGAGGTGACCGGAAAAAATTGCCCAAGTCGCGGCGGCCCGGGCAATTTTATCAAAACTTCGAGAAAACAAGTGAAATTAATCCATAATTGCTCTCGGGCCTGTGTGATTACATATAGAAAACCACATCCGAATAATCACTTGGTTGACAGTGGGATGTATGGTGATGACGAACTTAGAGTCCATATCTTGTAGATCGTATGTTTGTTTAGGCTACCCGAGGCATATCTCGGTCTTGAGACGTCAGTTTCCGTCGAGGACCCTGAATTCAGAAACAAGTTATGTCTAAAGAACAACCATGCAATGATTTCCGAGTTAAATTCAGAAAACCAGGCCATTTCTTCATCTCCTTCGAGCACACCAAATAACTTGATGACGTACTCGAGAGGAAAATGTATCAACACAAAATCAGAAGTGAAATGTATAATTCTCGCTCCCGGAGCGAAAATAAGAATTGAATCAACAGCCAAATGTAAATCATTCGTTCTATAAGCGAAATTCAGAGGACTTTAGCCAAATACGAGCTGCGTACCGCGGTTGCAAGTTAGTTCCGATTTTTTTAGACCCCTTATATTCACCAGCTACAGGACCTAATCGAGCTGCGGTAGCGGTTTCGTTAAACAGGGTTGACTCAGTTTCACTCATCACATCGTCGATCCCATCTTCTAGTTGTACTGAATACGTATTATGCATACAGTGGCATACCAGTTGTGCCTTGTAATCTAACACATTTTTATCAGGCTGATTTATTTCTGTACCAAGCTAGCGATACCAATGCAAACTTAACTACAATTTTTCGATGTCATCCTTGGTCGAGCGCTCGTGCGTTTCACCACAATGTTAGCAAGATGAACTCTAGATACTGAATTCTTACCTGACACTTTTGGTTAAAAGTTTGCCTTCTAAATGATAACCCAGCTGAATGCGCCAAAATCAACCTTCGCTTGTTACGACTGCATCTTACTTGGAGATACTGAGATACTAGTAAAATGGATGAAAAGCACAGCCAAACATGGGTCCCTTCAGGGAAATTTCCCAAACGGTGGAAGTTCCGTTGATTCCCTGAATCGAAAGTGGAAGCGGAAGTCATGACGTCACGTATTCTCTCGAGAGACTGGTACAAGAAGAGCAAAAGTATATAAGGGCCTCTTTATATGAGCCCTGTTGCAGGGTTGGCTCGGTTACCGGGACCAACTGTTCCGAGACCGCTTGTCGTGGCTTTGTGGAGTCTTGTAACTTTACTACCGTCCTAAACTTCCGATAGTAACGACCCTCGTTACTTTCGGAATTAGCAGTCTTTGGGGTTGTCTATAGCTACTTTCGGGGGGTCGCTACTATCCTCGGGTCGTGACTGCTTTCGGCGAGCAAAAACTGTTATACAAAGTCGGTTCAACTGAGATTTTAAAACGAAAATAAGATAGCAATTACACGCGCTGATTGGCTAAAAATCGTGTTTCTATAACTCGATAGAAACACAGAACTAGCCCGAGCTGTTGATGTAATGATGGCGCGAACAAAGAGAATCTACATTTTGATAGTCAAAGTTAACAAGTTGTTTTACTTTTTTTCGTCGCGAAGTTTTCTAAAAGAAATAGAAAACATGTTCTCTGTGTTTCTATCGAGTTATAGAAACACACGTTAAAGTTTGGGAGAACTCGAAAAAGCTGTGGAAACACTCGCCTGCGGTTCGTATTCCCACAGCATTTCTCGTTCTCCCAAACTGCCACTCGTGTTTCTATTTAACAATTGGATTATGAGCTCTCGATTTCTATGAGGTGGTAGTCGGATGAGGCCGAAGGCCGAATCAACTATCACCTCATAGAAATCGAGAGCGAATAATCTAATTGTTTTAGTAGAATTCTTACTATAATTTACTTCAAATAACGGTTTCCAGTTATTTCTTGACGTATTATGAAACTTTGCACCTGAAAAAGATCGCTCGGATTGAATTGTCCTTTAAAATTGAAGTTGTGTGCACGCGCGCATCAGTTTTTTCAATAATTTCAACTTTTTTGAAAGTCAAGAAACCGTAAATGTCCTTCGTTTAGACTTCTCAGGAATTTAATTATCCATTTGCATCAAACATTTCCTCCAAATCTTTGGAAAAACGAAAAAAACGTCGCCATTTCCTAGACGACCTCCAGCCACACTAATTTTATATCGTTTCCGGAAAAATGTTTTGTTTAAGAAATAGAAAACATGTACCGTATTTCTACTGAACGTTCAGTGGCTCAGCCAATCAGATTACAGCATTTGTGTATGTATGCTAGTAGAATTCTACTAAAACTCGATAGAAATACGGTACATGTTTTCTATTTCTTAAACAAAACATTTTTCCGGAAACGATATAAAATTCGTCATTGTTCCAGTTTCATGTCACTAATTATAACATGATGTGGCCTCTACATGTGTCCAACGTGTTGTCTGTTGTAGGCACAAGTTGTGCAAGTTTCTCCCAGAGTTCTTTTCTGAGCCCTCTAATCACCTTCCTTCCTTTTTTTTCACAGTGACATCGTATAAACAAGGAGTCTCTATTCCTCCTCCTTAAGCTCCTTGCACCCACACACACACACCCTCAGGTGCACTCCTGCTTTGACCGGACCCGCATGGGAGAATCAGCCGATTTTTCAATTTCTTTGAAGCTGGAACGTTTCTGTTATTACGTACGTTCCTGTTGAAAATGACATGAAGAGTTTTAAATTTTAATGCGAAGGAAAGGTAATTTTCCTGTTCACTTGACTATTGATTGGAGAAATAAATATACCGTGCTATTAAACCTTGGTCTCGTTATTTTTGGCGCGTGGGTGGCATTGCCGCTACTTTCGGAGTTTGTTACTATCGGAATTTTTACGGTATCAGGCCTGTACTTGATAGAGCTTTTAATGGTCGTTTAAATAATAATTATGTCAAATTCAGATGACAGCGGATGCAAACAAATTTTTAAAATGTAGACTTAAAAAGTTAGGTAACCTTAAAAGATCTTAAAAGAACACAGGCGGAATAGCAATAAAATATTTTTTATTTTAATTTTAGCAAAGGTACAGTGGGTCTGTTTTGATACCGTCGTTAAGCAGATAAATTTCAGTTCAATTGAGATAACATCGAAGTTTAGGAACATCAGTTATTTTGACGTTGTTTTGACTATGAGACTGGATCGCCCTCTGGTAGACCTAAGGGAAAAAAACAAAACGTTTTCCTGGAATCGCGATTTAATAAACATTACTGCTGTTTACAACGGGGTACAAATTTTCCACAGCGTTCAATTGTATTTGCACGTTCCGGTTTGTTGTTGAAGTTATGTTCCTGGTTGGCAAAATACTCTGTGGTTTGAACTGATAGAACTGAAATTTTAGCAATTTGGAGTTAATTATCAATAGCATTGTTTCTAAGTTTGTGTTAGTATCCTCACCTTGGGCTTTGGCGAAGTCTCTGTGACTTTTCACGATGAAAATCTTTTCCTTCATGCAGTTTCTGTCACAAAATTTTACATTATTTTAATGAATGCCACATTTTAGATTAGATATGTCGAAGTTTGTTGCTCATTCACCGTTCACCATTTCTGTGAGTCATCAGTCAGTCAGGCAGTCTCTCTATCAGTCTGTCAGCTGTCTCTGTGTCTGTCTTCTCTATCTGTTTACCGGTTAGTCTGAGGGTGGATCGCGCAGTCAATCAGTCATTCGGTTGGTCGGTAGGTAGGTCGATAGGTCAGTCAGTCGGTCGGTCGGACAGTCCAACAAAACCAAAGTTTGAATACAAGGTTGTGCACCGAATATAAAGTAGGCTATGTGTTGCGTTTCTATACTTACGAAAAGAACGGGTGTGAAAGGATCACCAATGCTCTCAGCTTAAAAGAGGGTTTATAGACCACACAACGTGTCATTCTGGTTAGATAGCTGTGAAAAAAAAAAAACAGAAAATGAAAACAGGTCTAAATTAGAATTATTAGATAATCAAACCAAGAATTCCTTGACGGGATGGAGAGGTAGCAATTACTCGATTTAGTTTGGGCAGCTGTACGTGTTTGAAGGGGTTCAGCTGGGGTTCGAACATAAACTTTCCTACGATCTTTCTCATTTCACAGCAGAATGGTAAAAAATCAGCACGAATGAAGCTGAGTGGGAAGCTTCAATGTCGAATGACATTCGCACGTCGTCTTGTTGCTTAGAAATTAAGCTGTCAAATGGTGATTGTTCCACCATGGTTAATGGGATGGGAGGGGCTATGAAACCCGGCAAATATCAAAGGAGCAAAAAAAGACACCAAGGTTTATTTTGGAAGGTCCACGACCGTGCACAACCTTTCGTTTTGCGTTCATACACTATGCATGAATTACGTAACCAAAACATTTTTATTGGTTAGTTCCTCAGTACGGAGTAAACAAACTATTGTGTTTTGTGCACGGTCAAGGCAATAAAAGCGAACAAAAACCAACAACAAAGACGTTTGTCGGGTCTCATAACCATTCCCCTCTATTGACTATGGTTCCACTGACTTTGTTTTGCGTCCTAATTAATCGGTCTAGTTCATTTTTATTGTCATGAATTCAGTAGACCATATTCGTATTTTCCGTATGGGACTGGAACTGAGGCCAATGTGAGGAGTCTTTTCAAATACAAATGACATTTATCCAGGCTTTTAATGATATTCCCTAGCATGGGCTTCTATTGCAAGCTAGTTTCAGTCCAATACCGAAAACACGAATATGGCCTGTTCACACGTTGGTTTTTCTTACTTGTTCTTCAAAAACTTGTAAAACTCAGTCGCCCATTTGAGGGATCGCAGCCGACTTCTTCTCTGTTTGACAGCGTGAACTGTGACAACAAACTTCTCTGTTTTAACTTGTTCCTCGGTGAATTTTTGAACATACCTGAAAACATTGCAAATCGTGAAATTTTTTTTTAGATGAACGAGGTCTGAGCAGAAAAACGAGGCGCGCAAAAGCGAGCCATTGTCCATATTTTAGTCATAATCGTCTCCTAATCGACCAGCTTCATTCGCAAATAAATCATGGAACTAACTGGTAATTCGTTCAGGATATCTTTTTTATGAAGTTTTCGTTTCAATATTTGATGATTTTTTTAATTAACTAATTCAAAAATTTTCACAGCTAGGGAGCTTCACAAATGACGCAGGCGAAGCTGAGGACGACGCCTTGTAACAAATATATTAAACGATGACGTTACTACATTCCTTGCTCGAGTTTTCCTCAACCACAAATCCAAAATTACCGGTGATTGTTGCGTTTCAAATTTAAAAAAAAATTCTCCGGTGTAGTGTGGACGGAAAACATTTGATGCGTTTATTTTCAGATGAGATTTTCAAATTTCTCCGCCGTAGTGTGGACAAAGCCTAAAGCTCCTGACTACTACTGACTCTGCTACATTGTATTACTTCCTTTGCGACTAATTAAATCGGTTTACATCGGGGAAGCTTCAAATTTCCCTGGCCTGTGAGGATAAGAAATCAGTATGGAGTTTCCCCAGTCGAATCTCAGTTTTGGATGCTGTGCTCCTATGATGTCATACTGCACAATCATCCGAATACTCTTTGAAGGGAGGATGAGGGAGGTTGTGTATGTGTGCTTTTCGTCTTTTACAGCTACCATGTTTTGAATTTGTTATCTCTTAATAAAATCGCCGTAACAGTAACATGTCTTCATGAACATTTATGCAAATAAACTTACAAGAACAGACACTCCATGACTTCATTGTACTCTTTTCGTCCTGTAAATTCTCTTTTACTGGGAATCTTTGAAGGATTCACTAGGACAACATCCTCTCCGTCTTTAGTTTTGGTTCCTAAACACGAAGTAAAAACAATTTTAAGGCTTTATTTACACGAAATCTTTTTAAAACGTGTGCTCTCTAACTTGGATTTAGAAGTTACTTAATTTGAAACCTTAATCAGTTAACATTTGTGGAGGTGCACAGAACATTTGAGTAGTTATTTGATATGACAGGGAAGAGAGAGAATAATGATTTCAATCCCGCCCCCTTACTCAACTACCCATTTTGACGCGATTGTCTTCATTGATTTCTTTCCTTCGTCCAGTCTCTGTGAAGGCACATAACGACATACACAATCAAATACACTGCTTAAGGCTGCCGCACACTAGCCGATTTTTTGTCGTAGAACTGCAGATTTTGTCGGAGTCAAATCGGGTTAAATTTTGTCGGGCCATATCAGCTTCCCGCACACTAGCCGATTTTTTTGTCACGACTAACCGCGTTGAGGCTTGGGGCCGAGTCATCCAAAATCAAGATGGCGCCTATTCCACTCACGTGACTCTCGTGACATTTCCTAATTGGTTGAGGCGCGCGCGAGCCCCGACAAGTTGTCTTGGTCCACCGCACACTAGCCGACAAGGCCCGACAAGACGTTTTGAGATCTAGCACTGTCAGATATCGCCCGAAAAGCCCCGATCTTGTCGCAGACGTGTCTGAATTCACCGCACACTAGCCGTCAAGTGAAGATTTTTTGTCGGCCGACAAAGAATAGGCTAGTGTGCGGCGGCCTTTAATATAACGTTACCTCCAAGCACAATAAATTCTTTCAGAGGTGCTAGTTTATCTTCATCCACTGTCTGGTAGCGTTCCTCCACTGGTTGACATGAACCTTTGGCAATACTGGATCCCACTTAAAAGTAAGAAAAATCATAAGAACTTCACGATACAGTAGGGTGTTTAAGAAAACCACGACCTCAAGAGTAACGGGAACCTCTCTAAACAAAAGGCTTAATGAGCAGAACGATGGCTGTGTACGTGCGTTATAATTCTTGGTACATTTATTTGCCGTCCTCTGCAAAACAACAACGTAAAATGACCAAATTCTGCGTTGCCTGAGAAACTGAACCACAACTGCTATTTTTTAAAATTTCTATTTCAAATTTATCGCCGTGGCCTTTCCAGATTTAGTTTTGTGATAGTTTTGAAAGTGATAAACAAAGTGGATGACTTTAGAGTATCGCAAGATTCGTAGGTAAAATATAAATTCATTTTTAATCGAGTCACTTAAACACCCTGGTATTACCTAGACTACGCCCGGCATAGATGAATAGAGAGTTTAAGCAATGACGGCGGCGACGGGGACGACGCCTTGTAAAAAGTGAATTTATATTTTACCTTCCAATGCCGCAACTCTGTAAATCAGTTCAGTATGCCTATCGGACTAAAAACCTTCTCAGGTTAAAGATGTAGTGACAGCGTTCAGTTCCAAAAGAGGATACCAAAAATTAATCATTGCGGTTCGCGTTCTCCAAAAGAACTTAGTCATTTCACGTTGTTGTTTTGCAGAGGACGGCAAAGAAATGTACAAAGATTCAAAACGCACGTGCACAGCCATTGTCCTGAGCAGGTTTTTAGACCGATAGGCATACTGAACAGATCCACGACGTCGCCGTCGTCATTGCTAAAACTCCCTATAATTGGGGTTAGCGGTCATCTTCCCCGGGGGGGTCCCCTTATGAAAAGGACACGGGCGCTCGACGTACATTTCAGTGGTTAAAATGCGGTTAGGATGCCCAGCCTCAAAAGGTCCACAGCGGGAGCTTTCGTGGTAGCTTTAAGAGTTTTGAGCCGAAAACAATTTGAAAGGAGATATATGAAAATCAACTTTACGAGTAGAACGTTTTCGAAGCAGTCATCTTCAGTGCCATTAAAAATGATCATTTATGAATGCGTCAGATAATGTGTTCTTTTAGTATTGGTACCTCTTAGGGTTGAAAAAATATTTAAGCCACGCCCACAAAACAGGATTTGGTACTTCTCTCTCCGACGAGCACCTATGTCCATTTTATATGGAAGTCTTCCCTCGGACCATCTTCTTCACTGGATAAGAAAAGCATTCAAATACCTTCCCTGCAGCCTGTTGATTCATCTGTTGATATTTGCCAAGTCAGCTTCTTCTTTACCGTGTTGTTTTTATCCTCAGTTTTTCTAGCTGTAAAGGATTTCTTTCTCTTCTTTAATCCAGCCCATTTTTTCTGACCACGCTTTTGTGAAATTCTTCTTCGTGATCGGGCGTCTCCTGATGTAACTAAGGACGCTGTCTTTGATTGGTCTGTCGAGCAAATTAATGGCACAGTTTCTTCGGTCTTTGTTTCGACTTTTTTTGGATCTTGCGCAGTGGAAGCTATCCCGTCAGTGTTTGTTTCTTCAGGAGTGGGTAGTTTGCTGCTGTTTTGTGTTGAGGTTTTCATCTAGTGATAGAACATTGTAACAACTCTTACACCAGGGACAACTCAGTTGTAATACGTAATATCCTTTACATATAAGGCCTTATTGGCTTCCCTGGGCTTTCTCCCCTTTTTCATTGATATGTTGCAAATATATTCAAACGGAAAAAAATAAAAGCAAACAAACAAATGTTATGTTACTGAACATTTTCGATACTAGTAAGCAAACTTGGCTGGTCTAAATAAGCTGGGCCTATTCCTGTTGAAAATCCAGCCACATCATGAAAAACAGCGTGGTTCTTTCTCTCCCTAAATCAATTTACATTGCTTTCAGGTTTTTCTGCCTATCTCTGCGAAACTAACGTTACCAAACATTTAAAAATCGGGAGTAGTGATTTAATTTATATCTTGATACCTGTAGAATTGTGGTTCTTATTTGTTCCCGGAGCTAATATTTAAACAATTTTAGCCAATATTAAAAAAGAACATTTAGATGGTATGTTCTGCATGGACATTGAAAAAAAAAATCAGCAGTGGAAACAATTGAAGCAAAGGAAACGCCGTGGCAAGTTTGCTGGTTGTAAGCCGGGTTTCGATGTTCTTTTTTAACGTTTTAAATTAACAACGTGGTCAAGAAGACAACATTCAGAGTCTGTTCCAATAATAATTGTACCTTCTCCCACGGATCAGTGGGGGTGCAAGCCATTGAAATGTTTCCCAGATTTGTCCGACTACTGCTTGGTTCATTGGCCCAACTAGCTTGTCGGACAAAGTTTTCGTAGCAACCGATGTCAGCAAACACATCCTGGACGATATTTTTTGCCACTTGTCTGTAAGGATCTTCACCTTTCGTAGACTGCACAGTAATACCGGGCTTTGTCTTGACATAGCCATGAACAGAATTACCATCGCTCAAAAGTTTCTTAAGGCCAGCATGGTTTGAGTGAGCTAAAATTAGGGCCGCAGTCTCTGCAACACTGTGACGTATGCCACTAAGTTTTTCATTGGCTATATGTTTGTCAATCAAGCTCTCTGCGATGGGTTTCTGTGTCTGCAGCTTTTTATCTTCATTGGAGCGTTTTGTAAACGAGCAACAATCAGAGTCATTTTCAATCACCAGTGCGTTACGTTCACTCGATTTCGCTCCTACGAGTTCTTGGTCTTCTTTTGCAGACTTCGTAAAAACTCTGTCCCTCTGGCTAGAGCCTGGTAATTTCTTCATGGCTTCATGGCCTCCATTTACTTTGAAAACAACCTGTTTAACTGGATGCCCCGTTATATTTTCACCATCTGCGGCGGCTAGTTCCGCATTCTTGTCATTCCATTGTAATGTCTTCTCCTCTACAACAGGCGATGTGTTTTGGCATAGTTCGTTCTTGTTGTCCACGGAAGCTTGGTTAAGCGGTTTCTCAAGAGTCACAGGTAAAACGTTTGCAAATTCTGCCTAAGGTATAGATAAAAAAATCCCAAAATGTGTACGTTGTTATGGCATCACACAGGCACAACAAGAACCCAATCATGTATTGAAGGTACACTTCCGTGAAAGGTTTATCCGCAATGGAAAGTTAGAACTGGTTATGATTTATTTGCAATCGCGCGTTTTCGTGTCTTGTTTGACTGAAATGTAATTTGAAATTCATGCTTCTGATTGGATAAACAGCACAGGAGAGAAATTCTTCTGGTAACTGAATTTAGCCCTTTGCAGGTGAGAACTGTCTTTTGGCCCTCATTACTTTGTCATCGTATATGACTTTGAGAAATACGTTTTTTAGACATTTGTTTGTTCACAAATGGCTTTAAAGTCAAACAAACACATTCTTCTGTATTCACTAAGGTCTCTGATCAGTAAAACCTACCGGGCTAACTATAGATACAGAATATAAATTTGGGGCTTTATGCAGTAAAACGTTTCTCTTCCTTATTAACTCATTATCGTTTACATGATTTTTCAGGCTTGAAAAACCGTTGTCATGGTTGTTCTTTTGAGTTTTCCTTAGTTTACGACTCAATGCTTACAATGCTCAGAATTAAGCAGTAGACGTACAATCAACGTATAAACATGGTTAGTGCGTTCGTCTCCGGATCAAGCGGTCCGGGTTCGAGCCGTAGCTGGGGACGTTAGAGAGCTTCAGCAATAATGAGAAAACCACGACAGCAACGGCAACGTCGCTAAACAAAAGTTTTAATGAGAAGAATGGCTGTGCACGTGCCGTTATAATTCCTGATACATTTCTTTGCCGTCCTCTGCAAAACAACAACGTGAAATGGCCAAATTCTGCGTTGTCTGGAGAACGTGAACCACGACGGCTAATTTTCTAAATTTATATTTCGAATTTATCGATGTGTCCTAGATTCAGTTTCGGATAGCTTTGCTAGTGATAGACAAAGTAAATGACTTGGGTACCGCGAGAGTAGTAGGTAAAACATAAACTCAATTCTTCATCGGCGTTGTCCTTGGCGTCGCCGTCGTGGTTTCTTAAGCTCCCTATTGTGTTGTGTTCTCGGGCAAGACACGGTACTCTCCGGATCACAGGGCCTCTCTCGTCCCTCGTGTATAAAGGGGTATCAGCGAATTTAATGCTGGGGGTAACCCTGCGATGGATTAGCATCCCATCCAGGGGAGAGTAGAAATGCTCCTAGTCGCTTCGTGCCACCGAAACCGAAGATATAAGCGCCGGCCTGATGGCCCACTTGGCTCGCATGTAGAAAACGAATAAATTCAAAGTCTACCTGACCATATTCACCAACTTACTTTTTGTGCAGTAGATTGTACGAGTTTCACTATCCGTTCAACTCGCTCCTTTATCTTTTGACCTTGTTCTTGCGGATCCAACTCCGAAAACTTCTCCGCGGCATGTTCATCACTTGTTGATTCAAGAGTAGAGCCTTGATTGTGATCACTTGAATCCAGCGAATCTTTACCTTCACCAATACCATCAACAGACTGTTTTATAAGTCGCATTCTTTCCGTAATACTCTTACAATGTAACTGCACATTATCAACAAACTCTGTTCCGCTTTTCTGATGGAAAGATTCTTGACGGTCTCTAATTGGACAGTCTGACGTGGAAGCAGATTGCTCGGCTCCGATGTCGCCGTCTAGTCTGTTAGACTGCAAGGGAGTTAATCAGAGCAAAGAAAGCAGTGTGAATAAAGAGTTGATTGTGAGTTTCAGAATCTTTGCCTGTGTTTATGGAATTCTCATCTGGACGTTTAATGGTGTTTTCAGCCAGGGATGGCGTGGTCAAGGCGTGGTTTAGGAAGCTGTATTTGAAATCTGGATGTCCCTGGTTCAAATCGTCCACCCTACCGCTAAATGAACTGATTTCTCGGTAGCCCCGAGTTCAACTCTGCGACCGCATTGTGTAAATAGTCAACTGGTCAACCTTTCAGTAGTTGGGATTCTTAATAATTTATGTTGTATTTACAGTATTTGTGTAATTAGTCTATTAACAGTGTTCTCAATTAGCACAACATTGCTTCATTAAGTTATTTATTTATTTATTTATTTTTTATATCTTAACAGTAGGAACAACAGGTGAAACAACTAAAAAATGCCAACTGATTCGAAAGAAACAGTTTTGGACTCAGTTGTGTTATTGAACTGATTGTAGGGGTGTGAGTGATCAGATTTTACATAGTGATTGTCTCTGTACAAAAACAACAACAACAGAAGCCAAAAAGGATTTGACAAAATTTGCCCACAAAATCCTCTAAAACTTCCAACTTCAAAAACCATACCGTTGTTTAATTGCTATTTTTGTTCTGAGTAATACAAGTCACTTAACTTCAGCACAGAATTTTTTTTTCTTTCAAATGAGCACCTTACCATGCTATACATCTCAATTTTATGCATATTCCTTTGCCGTGTTTTCTCCAATGGCACGTACTACCTGCAATCCGATCTCCTCATTTGCTCTGGCGTCCTTATGTAATTTTGTATGTCCGCGTTGGTGAAGACCAACAAATTGAAGTATTGCTAACATTAATTTACTTTGGCAGTGACTATCATGGCGAAATTTTTGTCATAAAAACAAAATAAGTCTTGATTTGGCTGATAGTCGGCTTTAGGTTTCTATATTGTGAAACTGTTGAAACAATTCTGTACAATACAAATATAAAAGCTATAAACTCTAGTTTCTCACCTCCATCTTCTTACGTTCATACTAGAAGCACAGTTGAAGTGGTTTTGCTAATACGTTGCAATATTTTTAGACAAAACAAATTTTTGTCCAACGGAGTCAATCTTGGTGCACCTGAAATACAAAAGCAGTTTCGTAACAATAGTGCCACATTCCCAAGCGCGCGCTTTATAATTTGTTCTCTTTTCTTAACGTTTACCTAAAGGTAGAAAGTGTTACGTTGTTGACACCACCGGAAGGCGTTAAATCTATAATTTGTGATTCTCAAATCCTAATCCGGCTTAATGCGAAGGTTGCTAAAACAAAACATGTGCTAGTTTTTTCACAACAGTTTTGAAATTGCAAGGTCTTGTTACAAATTGCATATACATGAAATGAAGTGAACAAATCTGGATCATTACAGATAAAGCTGAAGTGAAAGTTAACATGAGAACATTTTACACGCAAGTTGTTCAAGCAAAATAATTCAGTATACTGTTGTTGCAGTGTAGGAAGCTATTAGTAACAAACAATGAAGCTTTGCAGCCGAACCGAATTTACCGCAAAAAGACTCTAATTTTTACTTATTGTCTAGAGCGAAACTACAGTCGAAGTTCGTGCGATTTTGATCAAATTGATTTTAGGAGGTTTTGGGAAACCGTTTGCAAACGGAAACAAGTCGAAATGACCAGGTAAACTTCTTCCTTTTTGGCACAATTCTTGAAAATTAGCGAACTGGGAAAGTGAAGAAAATTGGAATACTCTCGTCTCGAAACAGCAGTTTTTGATTGAAAATCCGTCTTGGCGAGCATGTTTTCTAGGGTCGTCCTCTATTGAATTGAAACAATTATCTCAAGTTAAAAAATGTCAACCTTACCATAGCCATCATTAGGACTCCATAGGAGCTGTTTCACGCTGCTGTTATTGGGCGCCGAGAGGTGATTATATAAAACAAGCACCGCGCCGGCTTATAATATGATTTCTAGTATACAGTAACCCTTCAACATTAAGCAAATTTGTTACAGTGAGCAATCACTGCAAGCATTTTTTCACTGGTCTGTTCAGGTTGGTGGATTGTTTAAACATGCTTTTCTGCCTTTCTCAGTCCCTGGTTACCAATAACCCGCTGCAGGTGACTCAACCTCAAAAACCTGTCTCGTGGTCTACGGTATCACGCTCGCCCCAGGACGTTCTTGATGCTCGACATTTCAAAACGGAACCAACCCCATCGTTTGTTAAACAGGAAGACGTAACGTTTGATTAATCAAAGACAATATCCTCAATAGTAAAACAGCTTTTATGGGCTTCAATTTCCGATAAATAGTAACAACAGTTTCAAGTGCTTGGGCATGGAATGAATTGCGGCTCGTTTCGCTCAGTTCTCGACTGATGAAGAGTCGGGAGACCCACTTGGGAAAAATGATGCGACATTCAGCGCTTGTATAACGATAAATGAAAAAGACATTCATAATATCACAGCGGCCTCAATGGAAAAGACATTCCTAAACATCGAAATTGCTCTCGTTTAGAAAATGAGTTATCAAGTCCCTATTGTTTGCGATGGTACTTCAATCTGGCTTCCTCGTAGCCAGAGACTGCGTTACTCTTACCCAGCGGAGTAGGCAACGATTTTTACGATAGTTTGTCAAGGGTAGCGTGGACGGAAGCGTGGACTTTTGGGTACGAGGTAGCCTGTAAGCACGCACTCGGGTTTCTGACTTTTTGCTTTGGTACGCGAGCGAGTTCAAGAACGACGTGCGCGCGAAGCGCGCCGGCTCCTCTTGCCTGCTTGCAGGCTAGGTACGAAGACCGCTGATAGTACCTTCTGTACCTAGAGGGTAGGTATCATTAATTTAACAGTGCACACACTTTGATTCAATTTCTTCAACATTATAATTTTAATAAAACAAATTGTCAGTCAATAAAATTTAGTGGTCAGTACACTGACGCATATTGTATTGATCTAATTGGCGACTCTGCAGATACGCCACAAACATATAGTGTAAACAAAAAATTGTTAGTGCGATAAAAATAGTTTGCCTATCACCAAAACAGTGATTATTACCACAAAAATTGTAAAATAGCGCTTACACTACACGGCAAATTATTTGTCCTCGCATATCGAGTGTCTTGGACATAGCCTTTCCTTAATCAAATAGTTTTTAGTTGTTGTTGTAAATTTAATTCAGTATTAAATTTCATCTGTACTTGATTATGTGAGTCGCTTAACTTTCGCGTCATGTTATGTTAGCGACACTGTTTGTTCGCGTCACTTTAATTTCGCGCCTTTTTTACATCGCGAAATTAACGTGTCGCGAAAATTTCATGTAATAAGATAGTTCCAGGTGTTTCGGTTTTCGCGGCTTCACGCTTTAACCACATCTTCAGGGAAACTTTAAATCTAACACATTGCTCCGCAACGGAATTTCCCAACCCAAACTTCTGGAAATTATTTGCAAATGGCAAACAACGGAATGGTGCACGGACCAGACGAAAACTCCTGGCCGTTATGCAGTGCTGTCCGCTGATTATAGGCAGCGGCCTGTCATAGTTTGGCTCCAGCATTTTTTTTTTAACTTGACTACCATATTGGGAAGCCGCGTTCTTTTTTTAAAGCCTGATCGCAGGTTACTATACTCGTTGATTTAAAGCAATACTATTATTCAGCGCGTAAATCTAAGTTTTCCGCTAAGTATCATGAAACATCATTTGTACTCGGAACAACTACACTGCCCTCCCTTAATATTCATGCACCATAACTCGCAGCCTTGGAATTTTGAAACTTTTCTAAAGGTTGGCCGAGTCCTTTTCTGGCTTTTTTGCGTCGCTGTCTTTGTCAGTGGACTTGTCAACTTCTGTTTTTTCACCTGGGACAAAAGAAAATTACTTTAGCAGAGCAAAACATAACATTCTTGTTATGCACAACTGAGATCAACATTTAAAACTGCTGCTATCTGATTATCGAAATATCGCAGCTTTTAATATCCGCACTACCAGTGCATCCGTATTACCATTTTCAATCAGGAAAAATTGAACAGAATAAGAGGCAAATATCCTCTTAGTAGTGGATCAGGAAGGGGACAAACCTTTTTGGTGAAAAAGCATAATGAATGTAAGGCGCGAATCTATCACACCCTTTACTTTAACTAAGTTCGATGACAACTACTTTACTCAGTCACCACACAGGAAAAAGAATGGTCCGAAACCAATACGCAGGTTACAAGATTAAAGTATTGTTTCATTCATGTTATCTACGAGTAGCCTCTTCAAATTTTGCACCTATTTAGAAATCTTTTCTCCAAGAACGAACTACAGCTACAAGCCGGTAAAACCACAATCACCGGTATTTTGAGATTCCTCCGCTTCAGCAGTAGCTTCGTCAATCGTTTTGTGCTCTTTCTCGACTAGCTTCAGCAGTTCGTCCTACAGGAAATAAAGAAATAAAGAAACTTTAATACACAGTGCGATGTGTAGATGAAGTTACATGCTATACAACTTTCACCAACACTTTCTATCCAATTCGGCCACTCAACGAGAATCTCATGCTACCGCAATCAACCTAACTTGTCTTCAAAACTATATGGACGAAGTCATTGTTTTGTTTGGTTCAGTAACAACTCGGAGTGGTCAAGAACTGGTGACTAGTTAAATGTCAGCTCCTACACTCTCGTCGAATTTAAACCTGCTCAAATCTTTCGGGAAAACGATAGGAACTCTCGCCACCTCACTGGAGGCACGCTCATCTCAATTGCTCGGTGATATTTATGTCGATTGAATGTTGAAGAAAGCCCTCGTTTATTTCCTACCACTCGTATTCTAGATGACTTTCATTCTTGTTGATAGTTTATTTAACCTGTTAAACACACACCTTCCATCCCAGTAAGTCAGCCAAAGCCACACAGCCATCATCTGTAGTGCCTTGCCACATCACATCTCTACACAACAAATAAACACAGATCACAAATTGGAATGTTATGGCGATAAACGACTGGAAACTGCAACGGGCGCGCCACGATTGTGGCGGGAAAAACCTGGAAGCTGTGCCGGGTGCGGCATGTTTATGGCGGGAAAAAAATGGGAGCTGCCAAGAGCGCGGCCGGAAGACCTTAGTTCTCAATGAGTGGAACCAGTTTTCACTTTTACTTATTTTTACATGATGGTTACTTGACACTAACTTAAAGAAGAAGCAAGATATTTTAACACCACCGGGAGAATTCTTGTCCCCAGAGGCTGCGCTCCTTTTGGGCAGCACCAAGAATCACGACCTCTGGGAAGGTCCAATTTTCTGAGCATGCGCAGAGTAATCGTTTCGTATTCTCAGCCAATCAGATTTGTCAGACTTGACTCTGAGCATGCTCAGAGTGACAGGAAGTCCGTGAATTGCAGGCTTCCGGTGTTGGATGATTTTGTGTTGGACGACAGGTCTCAAAAACCGCTGAGCATGCGCACTCAGTTCCCGCTTTCAAATGTTTCAAAATGGCGGACGACGAATAAGATTTCGCCACGTAATTCAGCCTTTCATCAGGCTGCTCATACATTTATTCAAACTTCCATAATCGGTTGAATTACGCCTTCGACGTTTCCAGTTTGCCTTGGCATTGTGTTTAGTGAGATCGGCGGTCATTTTCTACAGAATATTCACCCTTACCTGGTTCCCCCTTGTGTTAACGTTCGCTACTGGTGGAAGAGAAACTGGACTCTGATTTTCTCGTTTGTTAAGACGGCCCAGTGTTTGTTAAGCTTGAGATTTGGACTACGTTATCGTTGTTTCTTCCGCAAGGAAATATCAAAAATGACTTTTTTTTCGTTTCCATGGTTTTGAGAAAACACTTCCCAAAGGCATTATATGGTTGTAACCCGAAAGGAGCAGCTCAGTGAAGCTCTTTAACGATGAATAATGGCTGGATTAATGACAATCTGACGGCAAGACCTCGTCCGAGCGGATGCAAAAAGTGACTCTGTGAGTAGAGACAAGTTGTTTTCTCATTAGGCGTTCCTTTCGTGTTAAATACCATCAAGATTGTAATTCCCATCATTTAATCAATGCTCTATTGTAGTGTATTGCACGCCTCTCTTTGTTCATGTGAAATAAAATAGGATTTGTTTAGAATATCAAGATGGAGTTGTAGTCTTTCTTCTCAGCGTCACGGTTAGCTGTCGAATTTTTCCCGCCATTTCAAGGTGCATCCGCTTTGAAAAATTTAGCTTACCTAACTCAAAACAAGCAACTGAATTTCTTTTAGATCTTGTTGTACTTTTTGTGGAAATCAATAATATGCGCCAAGGGACAACGGGTCCTTCGAGGCGGTAAAGAAAAGGATTGCTCGATCAGATCGCTGTTAATGAAATGAATTAGGGGAGGGTATTTTTCTGTTCTTTCGGCCCAAATGAAAATTCACGGAAAAGTATTAAACGAGACAACTTGTTGCTTTCCGCAAAGTTCCGCTGGTGATACCTGTCGAGGGAAGCTGACTAAAGTACCCCTAACACCTCGTCACAGTGTTCAAGAGCCTGGACCACAGCGATTTAGCTTTCTTTAAACCCGAGCATTTGCAACAAACACTTAAGCTTAAGTTAATTCAAGCAGACGCACAGGAGCGAATAGTTTGCAGCAAACATTATATTTCGCTGAAATAGGTAGGTACATAAGCTTATATTCAAGCTTACTTCTCAGAATTAAAAATAATCGTACACCGTAGTAGGATGCAAGGTTGGTAGCATAAGCACTTCACTGGCTTCTAATCAGGGCATTGTAATGGTTTCTTTTGTTTTTGAAGCAATAAAGAAAAATTATCTTGCACCATACAATACCTGCATTTACTTTATGGAGCATCCCTAAAAAGGGCTTTCCAGCATCAGTACCAAAAGTTTAACATACAGAAAATGCTTTACTAGTTGACACAACTCAACCTAAAAGACTCAACTTATTGATTTTTAATAAAAAGAGAGAGCCAGATTTATAAAGCACTCCTGGGTCAATGTGTGATCCAAGTATTGTTGTAATATAAAACCCAAAAAACAATATTTAGGATTTAAAGTGAAAAAAAAATTACTTCATGAATCTGAATGTCAGAAAAAAATGTATCATTCAATGAAAATGTCTGTAAGAAAATAAAAGAATGAAAAAATACCAATCATTATCAAATCTGGTTTCCCCACAGGTATACAGGTATAGTATCAAAATAATTACATTAGACCTTTTAAATCATTCAGCAGAATGCTAACTTAAATGTCGCCAGATTACAACATGAAAGCATACACAATGTAGTTGAGGAGCTTGAACAAGTCAATGCAAAGTTACTGGAGAAGACAAAAAGTAACTAAAACCCTATTTTGACTGGCAAGTTGTGCATCACCAGTCTCTGCCCCAACCATTCCATTCAAGTGAAAAAAAAAATTGTGACCAAACATGTAAATTTAATTTCTTATTTGAAATTGAAAACACACAAATAAGTCAGTTTTTGCAAAATCCAAAAGAAGCTGCAGTTTGAGAATGGGATCATTATAAACCTTTCCCCCTAGAGTCAACCATCACTCTGTAGTCAAGGCTCATTACAAATTTTAACTATATTTGAGCATGCATCAGTGCTAATAAACAACAAAAGGGTTGAAGTGCTAACCCATGTTTAATGAAGGTATCAAGATAATATTATCCTTGACTGTACTCAACTGTTAATACAGGTAGAAATTAAAGGAGCTCAGTCACAGTATTTTGAGTTATTTTGGCCACATACAAAATAACCTTTAAATGGTAGGAAACCTGAAAATAACAGTTTAATAAGATAGAAAAACACTAAAGACAATGATAAACCATAAAGGAACAAGGATGGCTAAGGATGGAGCAGATTAACATGGATTACAAACAACGAATTTGAAAAATTGAGGCTAAATTTTTCAATATGTGCAAACCGTGACTGAACTCCTTTAAAATGTTGTGAACATTTGTAGCAGAACCAGAATTTGGCAAACATGTTCATCAGTTTCACAGAGCACTGACCAAGCACTATACACAAGGGTGGTAAACACCTCTATGATCTGACTGAAATGGAAGCTTTCTGTGATCAGCATTCTGCTGGACTGTTTGGTCAGTTGCAAAATACATGTATCTACAGTAGTTCAGAGACAACATGTTTACTTAGCATTTTATCAGGGATATCTGGCATAACATCTTTTTGTGTTTGTGTGCGTGCTAGAAAAACTCTCCAATCCAGAGGGCAAATGGCTCAAATCTCAAAATGAAAGGAGCCAGTCACAGTTCACTGATATGTACATGGTTCTTGGGTTCAGCTGCCACCCACAGCCATTACTTAACTATGAAAAAACCTTGGTTGACAGACAAGAAGACAGAAGTACAAAAACAAAATTTGTTTAATAAGGGAGGCAATAAACGTGAGATCACATGTTGCTAATAATCATCAACTGGAATTAAATTAGTTAGTCTGAGCCAGCAATTTTTTGGTATTTCCACTTTGTGCCCAACTTAGAAAACAGAAAAATTTGTCGTGGATCATAATAATAATAATAATAATAATAATAATAATAATAATAATAAAATATTTATATAGCGCCAATATCCTAAAAGTTCAAAAGCGCTTTACAGTTAGAAATATTAAAAACACTTAAGACAAATAAAGTAAAAATAAAAAAAAATGTCGCTAAAAAGTTATAAAAATGCTTTCTTAAAAAGGAACGTTTTTAGTTTATGTTTAAAAAGGGACACTGAGGAGCTGTTCTTGATGTCAGACGGAAGAGTGTTCCAAAGTGTAGGAGCTGCTACAGAGAAAGATCTTGCGCCATATGTTTTCAAATTGAAGTGCGGAATGGAAAGAAGTTCTTTAGAAGATGAACGTAACTGACGAGACGGAGTGTAAGGAGTGAGAAGATCACGAACGTATGAAGGTGCCAGATCGTTTAGGGCCTTGTACGTGATGAGTAGAATTTTAAAGATGATACGATAGTTAACAGGAAGCCAGTGGAGATTAAACAAAATAGGTGTGATGTGTTCGTGTTTTCTAGAGAGGGTGATGAGACGAGCAGCGGCATTCTGGACGTGCTGTAACTTTTTTAAAAGACAGTTTGGTAAGCCATAGAGTAGAGAATTACAGTTATCCAATTTTGAAGAAACAAACGCATGAACAAGTATTTCAGTGGTGGTCGATGACAGGTACTTCCTTATATTGCTGATATTACGGAGATGATAAAAAGATGATTTGCAAATACTTGCAATATGTTCATTAAAACGAAAATGATGGTCAAAAATGACACCGATGTTTCTTGCTTTCTGTGACGAGCAGATGGTTTCATCGACGACAGAGATTTCTTGAAGGGTTGGTCTTGGTAGATGTTTTGCGGAGATCACTAGAAGTTCAGTCTTATCCTTGTTAAGTTTAAGACGATTAATCAACATCCAGTGATCAATCTCACGTACACAGCGCTCGATGTTGGACACAGCTAAATCCTTATCACTGGGTATAGTTGGCTGAAAGGACAGATAAAGTTGTGAATCGTCAGCATAAAAATGATAACTCAAGTTGAATTTTTTTACAATGTCTGAAAGGGGTGAAGTGTAAAGAACGTACAAAATG
The DNA here is from genome assembly GCF_042242905.1 of Orbicella faveolata. Lineage (NCBI taxonomy): Eukaryota > Metazoa > Cnidaria > Anthozoa > Scleractinia > Merulinidae > Orbicella > Orbicella faveolata. Next base: position 5,099,572 of record NW_028301552.1, on the reverse strand, counting down.
GGTCCCAACACTGATCCTTGTGGAACACCACATTGAAGAGCGTGATCTGAGGAAGCTGCACCATCAACAGAGACATACTGCATGCGATTGGACAGATAAGATTTAAACCATAGTAACGGCTTGCCAGTAACTCCAAAGCGCTGTTGTAGACGGAAGAGGAGAATATCATGGTCAACAGTATCGAAAGCAGCAGAGAGGTCCAAAAGTAATAAAATTACCGTTCTACGTTTATCAATTGCTGTGAGGATGTCATTATGCACGCGAATGAGAGCCGTTTCTGTGCTATGATACTGTTTGTAGGCAGACTGTAATGGCTCATTCAGGTTGTTGTTGTTAACATAGGAGATCAGTTGGTTAGCAACCAACTTCTCAATTGCTTTGCTGAGAAAAGTAAGATTCGAAACAGGGCGATAATTTGAAAACTGTGTGTGATCCAGAGAAGGCTTCTTAAGAAGAGGACATAGCTTAGCAACTTTTAATTGAGAGGGTATTTGGCCAGATTGCAACGAAGTATTTATAATCTTGGTGATAAATGGAAGCAGTGTGCTCAAAGCATTTCTTGTGACATAGCCAGGAAGAGGATCAAGATCACATGACTTGGAAGATAATTTCACAACACATTTGCGGACTTCGTCAACATCTACCGAACTGAACTCATCAAACGTATAAGGACAGACCCGGTTAACTTCAGGAACTTGATGGATGATGAGAGCTGCATTGTCTAAGTCGACCCGTATTTTGGTGATCTTATCAGAAAAGAACTCGACGAACTTATTTGCGAGATCCGAAGGCGAGTTGCAGGGCGGATATGGTATATCACACTTTCTATGTAATAGACTGTCAATTGTTTTGAAAAGAAGTTTATAGTCCGTCTGATTATCACTGATCAGCTTAGTGTAGTAAGTTCTCTTGGAAGAACAAATTAAAAAGTTGACTACACGGCATTGATCAATAAACAACTGGCGGTCGACTGGAAGTTTGGTCCTTCGCCAACGCCGCTCCAGTCTCCTGCGATCTTTCTTCAAATTGTTTATTTCTTCAGAATACCAAGGTGCAGCCGGACGCAGAGTTATTGTTTTGGTTTTTACAGGAGCGTGGATATCAAGTATGGAACTAAGAACGCCATTATACTCACTGATTAAGTCATCAAGGCACGGAAGCGGTGTGGAAAAGAGACTCGAAAGACTAGAATTCGTGACATCAGAACCAAAACTATCAAAGTCAATTGACAAAACAAAATTGACATAACAAAATTATTCTCCAATCAATGATCGTAGACAGAAGATGAGTCTACTTTGCATTAATACAAGGAGGTAATACCAATAAGAGTTATGATAGAAGTTTCAGTGTTACTGTATACTCCGAGAGCAGAAATGTACAGTGTTTCACCCAAAATTTGCAGAATAGAAAGTTCACGCTCTTCATCAAGGAAGACATTTTTTCGTATGCCAAGCACTCTCTGGTCCACAAGTTCCGTAGCAAGTACCACTTAGCATATGCGCACTGCAGTTGTGGATGTACAAAGTCACAACAAAATGGAAGTAGTTGATTTGGAAGATGATATCACTAAGAGTCACCGCAATGTTCACATGACCATGGAGGGTGGCACAGTCCGCCCTTGTCAAGGGGCTATTGACATTCAGCATCTCCTTGGTGTTGTATCTGTTGAAAGAGGAAATTATCACTGCCAAAACTTCCTTCAACATCTCCCTCTGCAATTCAAAGGGTTCAACTGGTCAAATGCTGAAAAAAAGTTTTAAGGAATGAAAGTAATCTACGTTTGTATAAAATGCAGTGTGCTTTAAGAATTTAGCAAGACACAAGACATGAAATGGTTTTTGCTGCTAAGGTATGGCACATAATTTTCAGACCACCTTGAAGTTTTCACAGGGAAAAAGATTGAAATCCTTCACTCTAATTTTAGAAGGTAGCTAATTTTGTAACTGTGTAGGAAAATCAAATTTTCAAAAGAGGAGGCTTTAGAAGCAATAAATTGCCTCAAAACTGTAACAGAATCATTCAACCTGTGGTAAATTGTTGAAATTAACTCAAGAAAAACTTCAAAAAAAATTGTCAAAATAATTATGGTTAATAATCTCCTGGTTTTTTCCGTTTTCGAATTCCTAAGTAATGAAGACATTGCATGGTCAGGTGCTATGGCCACTGGTATGGAATTTTATTGAAAGGTGGAAACATCACAAACATGTATTGTGAAGTGGACATGATAAAATGAACTATTATTTTTGAAAGTTGTACAATGTAAGTTATTAATGACCTTCTTAACTGTATGTATACAGAATTCTGCTTACCAATTTCTTATTCTTGACTTTTACTGTATGAGCTGAGGTGTACGCCAATGACAGCTCAGCATGAAGAAAACAAAAACAGTGGAGATGAAGACGACCACGAACCAGAAGAAAGCTCAAGAGAATCGAGAGGATGACAAGTTCGATGATCGATTACAGGAAAAAGGTTGATGACATCAAAGCACGCGCTTCTGAATTTACATACCCTGGTCCCAGAGATTTTTCTTGATTTTTCTCCGCACGAGAGAAAAACCTCTGGGACCAGGGTAGAATTTAAAAGGAAACGAATCCACCAGAGATCCTTCCATTATACACAAATCCCAAACAGAAACCAGTGCAAGGATGTAGCAGAATTTCGCGCCGAATTTTGCTGTGCTCCTCCAAGCGCAGGCTAACATCGTCGTTGTCGGCAAACATCAACTGCAATCCATTGATTTTATGCTCATCCTCGACAACCCAGTCTTTCTTCATAAATAACCATTAATAAAACTGCAAGTATACTGACAAACTGGCCAAGCAAAAAGCACCAACTTGTGGTGAAAAGAGCACAATCGAGCGCAGTTCACACAAACTACCGTTCAATGGCCACTCGATCGCGCTTCCAATCCTCGCAGTAAGTCAGCGGTCAATGTTCTGCGCACGCGTCCTTAAAAAAGTCCCCAGCCAATCAGCGGTTTTTGAGACCTTTCGTGTTGGACTAGGCTGGAGGTCGCGATTCTTGGTGCTGACCAAAAGGAGTGCGGCCTCTGGGCACGTACCAAGTTCCAGCCATTGCAGTATGCCACCAGATATGCAACAGTTTTCTAGCCTTTTGATCGGCTGTAGCCTACGTGTCACGGTATAAAATACATGTACTTAAAACAACAAACAAACATGTATCTTTGCATACACAACCTGTAATTGTCCTCGTTATCGAATTTGAATCCACTCCTGCCGCCCATTAACAACGTGAAGAAGTCAGCCTTGAAAGAAAAAAACAAGACTGGTTCCATAAAAGAGATCAAAATTAGGACAGTTACGTTTACAGGTACAAGATTTGAAGAAAAAAAGTGTCAATTTTGGTTAAATTTGAAAAACACAAAGTACTATTTCCAGACGTTTTTGTTCTCACTGATGCTCTGTCAAATATCTATGTTCAAATTCTTGATTCAGGGTATATTTTTCTAGTAGTATCAGTGTCGTTCTACTGTTGTAATACAAAACACCATATACATGGAATGGCGTTGAGTTATTTAACTTTCAGAAGAATAATTGAACTGCCCCTACAAAGTACTCAGCAGAAATGTAAAAGTTGTTGAAATATGAAAATCACTCTCACCTGATGTCCACATTTCTCTTTATTTATTAACAATCTTGGAGTTGTCTCTGGAACTCTAAATAAATTTAATGAAGTAAACAATGCTTTATTAGATATACCAATTAAGATTATTAAAAAATAAGATTATTGTAATTTAATTTAATTCATTACATTGTTTGAGGACACTTTGAAAACTTGTAATGCAATCAATGCAGCACTGGATGTACTGAGATTTGTGCAAAAAATAAACGTGCTGATGACGAAGCTTTTACAGAAATCTGCAACGTGTGGGCAATGTAATTGATTTGTATTTTTGAGCACAGATAGCTGCAAGCTAATCAGTGTTGCACTTAACATAGATCTCTGTGAAGCTAGATCTTTATAACTTTGCTAAGTTGTTAGAACACAGTGTCGAAGAGAAGTGTCTCGTTACTCACGGACAGCTAAATGCTTTATCTGATCCTTACCTGTCAACTAGGGAAGCAAAAGGTTGCACTACAAGAGAAGTACCCATCACGATCAGCAGATCACACTTGGGCATATCCTATGAAAGCAGGGAACAGAGACTTTCAAGAATAAGAGATATCAATGATTCCTATGTTTTGCATGATTAAATATGGTAATTAAAATTGGTATGAAAGGGGTGTGAGGAGATCCAAACAGTGGGTCTATTAGCAATGGGTTTTTAATACAAAAAATAAAAATAAAACTATGTAATTTTTATTTACCCACAAAACACGTAAATGAAGACCCATGATTATAATTTGAAGTGTCGGTTTTTGTATAAGGTAGGAAATCAGAGAACCCACAGAAAAGCCCATGGGTTATGGATGAAAACAAAGAAGAAACCCAACTCACTTATGATGCCTGGAATTCAGTATTTGAGCAAGCTGTCACCACTGCATCACCCCTGCTCTCAGTTGTACATGTGTATAAGATCATTGTATTTGGGATCATTAACAGATTGTATGAGCAACTTCCGTACACATTTTGTTTTAAGGGTGTAAATTACTGATTTTGGTATCGTTTGGTGTGTTCAACACAAAACACACTTGAAGACAAAATGAAAAAAATACAGTCATTTTCGTTTCAAGTGGTATCTTTGACGGTTCAAATAAAGCTTGAGTCAGGCCCAGCTATGCAGATTGGTCTCCTTTAGGGGCTACATACAAATTTTCTGACCAGCATCCCTGACCTTTTCACATGGGTGTCCTCCCAGGTTAGTTAACTTACTTACTCTTTGTATCACAGGATACTGGGAGCTTTCAAAATTTGACCACAGGTCTCATATGTTGGGAATCAGACAAACATGAATAAAACAATAATTTTCGTGACAAAAAATGTGCTATTACCTGAGGAACACGTTTGTGAAAGACATGTGGCAGGGATTCACCAAAGAACACTATGTCTGTATAAAGAAATGAAGATTTAAATGTGATAAGCAGCTGCTAGTGAAAGAATAATCTTAATTGAAGGTCTTAATTACCTGGTGGAATTTCAAATGATATTACATGTAGGATAACAGAGTTTGTGCTGTCAGACATTTGCTTTTGTTTTTTGTTTTAATGGATAATGTATAATTTTATTTCTTTAATTATTTATAATTTTTAATTAATTACTTTTTATTTTGATTAATTTATTATCATTACTTTTATTTTTAGATTATTTCATTTTTTTGCCATGTTCTAAAGTTGCCAATCCATCTCAAAATCAATTGTACCAGCATCAGCATGCTCAACTTCCGCTGCTCTGTCACATCCGGTCTTTGTTTCTCTCCGAGTTTGGGGGAGGAGCACGGGCTCATTTCCTGAACAGTGGCTGGAAATCGAGCCTATGGCATCAGTCACTCTCAGAATCCGCCATGCATATGCAACAAATTAATTTTAATTTCACATTTCCTAACCTGGTTTAACGACTCCTTCACAGTCAGGACACCTAGGAACCTTGTCTGCAAATACTTCATCTGAAACAAAAAAACTAAACAATGATCTTTTAAGGAAACATTACGAAAAACTAATAAAAACAAAATGAAAAAAAAAAAAAACTTGGCTAGTTAGTAAACAAGAACATCTGTTTGGCACAAAATGTGCACTTGACATTGTACTGAGATTTTTTGTTGCTAGAAGATGACAGTTTTCAGAGAGTGAAAATTGAGGAAAACTGTGATCTTCAATCCTGAATGGACATTGTCAAATATTTGCATCCGTATTTGACATTTATAAAGTCAAAATAAAGGGTTTTGTGTTAAACATCAAAATAATTTTGTCAGCATTCAAAAATAGTGCAACTCTATTCGTACAACATACCAATGTTAGTAACAATTTGGAGAGGATGACAACTAAAAGACTTATGACAATACAAAATTTGTGTTAATGGCTTTAACAATGGCCAGCTATAGAAAGCATTGCAGACATATACAGGGAAGGGGTAGGGGTGGTGAGGGAAGAAGGGGGACGAATGCTGCTCTCCCCTCTTCCACCCCTCCTACTTCCATCCCTACCCTCCCCCATCCTGTCCTCAGTTTTATGACTGCTATGCAGACTAGCTATAGAAGGTTACTTGCATTTGATTAGAGACAATTGATTGTAATTAAACATAATTTATTAATTTTTTATACCTTTAACCCATTCATGTGTGTACTCTTTCCTACAATCTACGCAGTGTGCTGTATGAAATGAGCCATGTGCCTCAACAAGTTTCTCTTCTGGAATGCCAGCAACACGTTCAAGAGTGTCAATATTCTAAAAAGCAATCATGTTTCATAGTGTAGCATAATCACTTCACCAACATGTAGTACACATACATGTACTTATAGCCATAATTAATTCTCTTGGAATCTCAATACATGATTACAATTTATTATTACAATATGTACATAATATAAGGTATTATTTAGCTTTCAATAAAACATCAGCCATCTTACCTGAGTGTAATTGCGCAGTAGCAACCCTTTTTCATGTAATAACTGGATAAAATAGTGTGTAATTGTGGGCTGAAGGTTAAACAAAAATATGACATTACTTCAATTCAATTTTTTCTATTAAATTTTATATAAATAATAAAAATAAGTAACACGAAAAATTAATGGTCGAAAACAGAATCTTAGAATTGCAATTACGGTACTTACAATAAATTATAGAATGATCTACCTCATGGTATATACCTAGACTAACTTTTTCTGAGTGAAAGGCCCAGAAAAAAGTTCTGGAGGATGTTTGAAAGTTTTCTGGAGACAATGTGAGAATTTCCCAAAACGAATTGTTTAGCCAAACATTAACTGTTGTTGGCAGTAAAACTGTAATTTTACATCAAACAGGTGCACTCTCTCATTGTAAGCCTAAGGTACATGTACCTTCGTTTCTTCTCTTGCAATCAGTCAAGCTGGTACATGTACATGTATGTGTCATGTGTCAGTTAAGGTTGTAATATAGCCCAAATTTTTCAGCTAAGGGTGAGAGGTCTGTAGTCAATTGAGCGGAGTGTAAGATCTACTAACATTTTCAACCCACAGGCATTGGAGGTACATGTATATATCTGTATCAGATGTAACCAACATTATACTTACTTTGAACTGTCCAGGATAAAGCTGTTTAGCTAATGCAAAGAATGGTTCTGGGTTTGACTATTAATTGAATAAGACAACAGATTGTCAAGTTTAAATAACATACAAAAAGTCATGTAGTTTATCATAATCAATAATTGTTAAGAAATTAAAGTTAAAAAAAAGACTATCACGGACAACAGCTTAATATACATGCAGCTTACCCTGAAGAAACCTATCTCAAATACTGTCTGGGGATGGGGTAAGTCATATTTTTGCAAGTTATCATAAAGACCAGTGCCTGGAGATCTGAAGTCTGGAATTCCTGCCGCCGTTGAAATGCCTGCCCCAGTCATGACAATGATATTTTTACCTGGTGACGGATAAATATTAATCAAGGCAGACATGAATATCAGGGTCAGAAAGTGACACAGTCCATTTGCAGTTGAGTTTTTAACTAACTGAACAGTGTTAGTATATCAAGTAATCACACTGAGTTTGAAAATGGGTGAGAGGAGGGAGACTGTTATCCATATAATATAATTTTATTTTAAATAATAATTTAAATAATTTAATTATTTAAAGTTAAAAATATATGAATGTACCACAGTTGATAGTCAAGATGTCATTTTCTAAGTAATGAGCTACAAACTGTGATTAGCTTCACACTTTTTTGCAAAAAAAAATTAGTGAGTTTAACAAACCATTTTTGAGAAGAAGAATTCATAACTTTGACAGTATAGATTGCAAATTTATTGATACCGCCACAGGCCAAACACAACAATTCATGCATCGCACCCTATAATTATAATACTATTAATATCAAATCTCCTTAATCCCCCTCTGAAATTTGATGTGCTGATCAAAGGCCTCCAATCGAAAGAGATGGGAAGAGTATCAGATGGCTCTCAAATAAGGGATGAAAATAGCAATTAAATAACATGGTATGAAGTGAGATGTCAGAGAGAAGATCCAGGTTACAAACTTGTCTCGATGTCAAATACAAGGCGAAATTTAATTTACAAAGTATACTCACAATGTCCTTCCTTGATGTATTTTCCAACTCCTTCAAATGTCACTTCCTCTAATAACTGTTCTGGTTTTTCCTTTTCTGGCAAAGCCTCATCACCGGATGGTGGTTTAAACTTGGCCAGTAATTTTTCCAGAAAACTCACTGACGCTAAATTTGAATGAAAACATTTTACAGTTTCTATGTTAGATTTGCTGTGGCTAGATTAGCACCACTGGCAAAGCGCTTTGGACAAAATGAAAGAATAATAATTAAAAAATGATCTGTGCAGTGTACACAGGGCAAGGTTTGAGTCTGGCTCAGATGCATTATGGTAATACCAGGCAACTTTGGATGAAGATAGATGACATTAATTTTGGGCTCACATGCATTCTGGCAACTGTCTAGACATAACATATCATTTTATCAGGAAATATTAGCTAATTTTAAACTCTCATACTTCACCTTGGTCAAGCTGTATAACCTGTGTGTAAGTGTTTGCTGGTGGGGGAGGAAGGGTGAGTGGAGGGATAAGGAACAACTGGGAGGGATGTGTCTAAGAATACCTACATGTACAAACATTCATTTTTTGTACGTGATTACTTGGCATGAATTTTGGCATGGAGAGAAACAGGGATTATCCTAGGTAATGAGACAGTACTGGATGGGTCACATGCTTGATAGAGTCTTCTACTAGGCCTACAATACCAGAATTTGTAATAACATTTTTTTTAGCATGTACATGTACATGTAGTCACTAAAAGTGCTACTCTCTCCTTATTGGATGCTAGCCCTCATCTAGTTACTACCCAGAAGCATTTTGTTAAATGTGTATAGCAGAAGTACCATCAGTGAGGGTTAAATGTCTTGCCTAAGAACACAATAACCACAGGCAGGGTTCTTAAAGAGACTAAAATAAGATTTTCACAGTTAATCTGATATCCTGTACTGGTTGACCATCTACCTGTCATTATTTTCTTCACCACGAAGTATAGTTTTTACTGTTGGCAGGAAAGACGGAGAAAAAAGATGAAGGAAGATAGTGTGCCACGTGACATGGAGGGAAACTATTGCATGAGATGCAAGAATAGTGTATGTGCTGTAGAAGGAGACCTTAAGTTGTTAGATATACACAAATCAAAATAGAGGGACATTCTCCCATATTTGCTGTTCTTTTAACATGATGGTGCTAACTGCATGAATAGCGCTCACTAGATAAGTAGACGATCAGTAGATGATCTACTGCTTATGCACTTATTTAAAATAAAAGTTATCTCTTATTTTGTCACTTACAGTCCTCCTCCTGCTTGTCTTCTTGTCCACCTGTGGCTCCATCACTTTGTTCACCTGTTTTTTCTGATGGAGGTTTACCTACAGTTAACAAAATGTTTATTAGGTTTATTTCAGACTAAAAATTATGCTTCACTGAGATTGGCTTAGTGCAGGCAAATTTGTCACAAATTTTTTGTTAGCCCTGCTGTGTAGATCAATACAAGCTTATTCACTATTTGATCAGTCATACCTTCAAGAGTCCTTTATTGTACTCATGTTCGTTTGATTACCAAAACTAATACTGACAATTATTATAATTCTTTTGATTAAAATATGTCTATCACATTTTAAGATGGATTGAGCTGTAACGTTCAATAACATAATTTGTAGGCTGTTTGTGCCCAAAAGGCTCCCTGATTGTGTCATGTTCAGTACTCACCTAATAAAGCTTATTCATGAACAAGCTTCAGTTCAATCAATATAGTGCAGACCTCCAATGGAATTAAGCTTTTAAAATTTGAGCTTGGATTAATTATCTTGTTAAAAGACCCGGCGTTTTGATAATTGTGATGGGCCAGCTGGGGCCCATTTCTTGAAAGTCTAGGAAGTTACCGCTCCCGAACAGCTGTTTTTGTTTGCCGTGTTTACATTCAAGATTTAGATATTAATATTTTTGAAATTAAAACAACAAAAAGATCAGGAAACGAAACAGAAGGGACTTGTTTTCTTTAAGCTAAAACCCGCACAGCTGTTCCTAATTTTAATAGGTCTTAAATTGTAGGTCCGTAAAAGTTACCAGCACTTTCGAGGAAAGGGCTCCGTGTGATTCAAAAATAAATCATAAAATAAGTGTTCACCTTCATTAGAAGACATCTCGAGCCTCAGGGTTAATGGAAACTTTTTTTCAACAACTTTCGAACACTACGTGCATCACTAGTGTAGGTTAAAAACTTCACGGTTTTTCCTCAGGCTGCTTTCAACAAGGCGTTACTTCTCGCATCTACTGACCGCGTAAGAGACTGGTCAGGAACGTTTTATTTTCCATATTTGGATTCTCCTGAGATTTGGAAAAATGGCGGATGGAACTTGGAATGTTTTGTAAAGAGAGACTAGTAGAAGTCGAAGATCTTCCTGGTCGGGTGTACCAATTTGTGACGCTCAAACTTTCTTACGTAAGGCCATTGCTTTGAGCGTTTCCAGGTTGCCTGATACATTATGATATTATTTGCGCGAATAGCGCTTGCCGGTTGGTTGGCAGTAGCAACAGCGATGGAAGCAGTTTACGTTAAGTCGGTTAAACTTAATAAGACTTAGGTATCTTATACATCATAAACTTATACGATCCAGAATTGTTGTTTTAATGTCTTACAATTGTTATACTGAATCATGAGCTATGTATGTTCTGCGTAACTCTGAATATTACGGAAGTTTTGTGGCGGGCGAAAACTTCGCGACTTCGACCGAAAAATTCTACAGCTGTTTTTTTGTTGATTTGTACATTGTATGTATAAGTTGTAATTAAGCTTTTATTTCCACAGGCCCAGTACAATGAAGGCTTCCAGTACAGCTGAAAGAACTGGTTTATTCGATGCTAATTTTGTTTCACACTTGAGTTCTAGTCAGCAAATGTAAGTACAGTAATAACGTTTACAGTACATAAATTAATTAGGAGTACGTAAGAGATTTCAGATTTAAATAAAATGCACGCACTCTTAGATTTGAGAGATGTTTCGGATACTCCATGTCCATCGTCACTTTCAGGACGTTTACAAATGTCGAAGGATAAATATACAAAAGGTGATGGAAAATTACTTATGTAACTTCTAAAAACGCTTAATATATATACAGCTGTTTCGACAAAGGTTGTCCCACACAAGCATAAAAGCGAACGCGACAGTGCCGATTGATATTATGTCAGTTATGGGTAGTAGTAGTTTGGTGTTCCTTGTTTGAGGTTAACAGTGCTTCAGGAAGAAAAAGCATTAATACACATGTTTGTGCTGTGTCCCTCTGTCAATCAAGCAACTGTTGGTCACCATTACCCATAATACCTTTCGACATTGTCGTGTGCGCTTTTACACTTTCGTAGGACAACCTTTCTTAAAGCAGCTGTATATAAAACAGGTGATCAGCAGTCACTAGACAAATTTTTGGGGGAGCTGTTCTTCACAGTAAACAATAAAAAATACATTATTTGTTAGCCTAATCAGGAAGATTTGCCAATAAATTTATATTACATGATGATGCCTCTTCTTGAGCTTTCAAAAATATCTGCTGATTTCATAAATCACAAATCACCCACATTTGGCATAAATAAGTGAGAAACTAAATACTTGAAGCAGAATTATTGTTTTTACTTCATACGTGGGAAAAATGATGATTCAAGTCTCAGTGTCTTGATGAGTTTCTTATTTAACCAACTGTCACCCCTGCATTTGTTTTGGAGTAAAAATTAGTAGCTTTCTCATTTTATGGCACAACTTCTCTGTAAGACTCCTTGCTTTTCATTCACTCTTTTCTTAACAGAGGTAAACTGGAAGCAAAGAGGCTAGAAACTAAATGGAAGAAAATCTGTGATCATGAAAAAAGGAGCAAGGAAAGAAATAAAGAACTGCTCAAAGATTTTGAAAAGGTGGAACAACATGCCGCCTTGTTGGCTGTGAAAACGGAAAGGCTTAAAGCTTACAAGGTGACACTGACTTCTAGTGTGGTATTATTTTTATACGTTTTGATGGGTTTAGATTCAGAGTTAGAGTTGCAAGGGCAAGAGCCCATCTTTATGAGCAGATGTTTGCGAGCTGGAATGTACTGATCCTGTCATTTCTGATTGCAACATTGACAGTATTGTTTGTATGCCTTTCGCAATTCTGAGTTCAAGTCTAATCCTAACTGGGAAACGTACATGTATAAGAAAAAAAAAAACTACAAAGTCAGTATCAATACCAGTTTTTTTTTCTTTTGATGCAACTGTGGATTTTACAGCAACAGTATGAAAATTACATCAACAAGATGTACCCAAGATGGAAAGAGGAGCTGGAGAATCATAGATTAAGTGAACTGCAGAACAGAAATGCCTCCACTGGAAGTGTACATGTAAGTAATAAATTTTCATTAAAATGAATGCTTCACTGTGGTCTGTACATTGTAGTATACAGTGCATGCTTATTTGGCATTTATAAAATCACATTTTATTCAGTCACAAGCTGGAATATGTTATGATACTTCAGTGCTTAATACTGAACCAATTGGATGCAAGTGAATAAATTGTGCATGCATCCATCTCGTTCCCCAAGGATGCAATCCTCTTTGTCAGCACCAAGAATCATGACCTCTGGACCTCTGGCCTGACTCATTTTCTGAGCATGTTCAGAGTATTCGTTTCAGTCTGAAAATCGCAGACTTCCAGTGTTGGATCTACCCAGAGGTTGTGATCCTTGATGCTGACCAAAAGGATCAAGGTCTCTGAGGACAAGAATGGCACAAGACTGAAACAAATCCCACAGGAAAAACATTTAATTTCATGTTTAATACTTAACAAAATACAGTAAACTACTGCATGTAGTCTACTGCATATATGTTCAATGTTAGCTCACTTTGTTGGTTACTTGCATTCATTTGTGATCCTGTGATAGGAAAAGAATGTGTATAGGGAATGAAGATTGAACTACCAATTTTAAAGATGTATGATTGTACATGTAGAGAACATCACTAAATTTATTAAGGATTACCACTAGTAATCCACTCTACCGACAAGTTCAAGGCATGCAATTGTCTGTAAATGCAATAGTACTGTAAGTCCAACAGAAGGTGTAATTTTCTCTCAGGCATCTGGTGCTCCACTCTTAACCTCATCATCAACCTTGAGAGCTACTCATCTAGAACCACACTTTTCTGGAAACACCTTATCAAGCACACCAGCTCACCCTTCCAGCTCAACAATGTACAACAGACCTCCTCCACAAACAGGCTACCCAGTCAATCAACATCACAGTTATCGGCAGGATCCTTACAGTGAGTTCTCTTACCATGATTCATCTCGCAATCGTGGCAGTAATCTGCCGCCATCTGGATATTTGGTATCTGACAGAAGGTGGCAAACCCCAGAATATTATGACTCACATAGACATTTTGACAGTAGAGTACATCAAGGTCAGTTTGCGGCAAATAGCAGGGAGCCAGAAAATGTCTATTACAGGGCCCCAGATCATTATTCTACGTCACCAGGTGGCCCGTTCTATGATAGACAACCACCTCATGGAGAAGTCCCAAGGAATGTTCCACCAGATCCTAGATATGTGCACCCTGATATTGCTCATGGACAGTCACAAGGAACAAGACCTGCAGCACCTTATGAGCCCAGGACAGAGTTACAAAGGACATTCATAACTCACAGAAACCAACCAGGACCTTATGATCAGAATGGGCAGTATGCACATTACCATGATGGAAGACAGAACGGCTACAGGGGTTATGGGAATCAGAGGCCAGATGGGTTTGAACCTCATAGAATGGAGAGAGGCATTGTGAGTGGAAGGGATGCGGCTCAAGTTGACAAGGTTTGTTTTCAGTTATAACTGCATTGCTTTTTGTTTCTTATTTTCTGTGCATTACTTTGGCTCTAAACAAAATTGCATTTCTAGTATCCTGACATTCAGAAAGTGACTAGACTCGACAACCAGCTGATGCTCTGGAAAATTAGCCCACCCTCCTCGCTAAACTCAGCTCTCGTGAGAGAGCAGCACAAATCTACATGTTGCTGAAAAAGTGACTGGCCAAGAGAGATTGATTCCAATGATGTTTACATTTGCTACTGTACATAAATGTTGGGGTGACAAACTGTAATATGTACATGTACAGTAGTCTATTTCTTCTACATATGTATGTACATGTAAGGCAAAGGGAATTTAAGGTGAAGGACTCATCCTTTGAGTTTTTGTTGTCAAACTGGAAAATTTAAAACAGGCAAAGTAAAATGTCTCTGTGTAAATTAAGTCAAACATGAAACTTACAAAGGTAATACCTGTTCTTATTCATCAGCCTTTTTTGAGTGGTTTTCCAGCAAAAGTTGTCATGAATGGTCAGGACTCAAAGCAACTGCCTCCAGAAGCCTACCACGCAAACCAACCATTTGTCCCCCCTGAAAAACCTTTGGAGAGAAGCATTCCTGTGTCAGGTTTCCCAGATCCTTCACCCTCGTCAACAGTTATTGAGACCACGATGGATATTAGCAATGCTCACCATGATCATGGAATGAAGGAAGATAAATCTCTTACGACGCCAACGACGTCCGAAGCCACTCCAAACGTGGCGGTAGTGAAACCAGCAAAGGAAAAAGTAGTGAAACAGCAAAGTTTGCCAAGTGAGGAAATAACTGAGTTGTCAGAAAAAGCCCGAAAGCTTGGCTTAGAGCCTGTAAAGTCAGTAGGAATTCCACAAGACGGAAACCAGCAGAATACAGAAATTGATTCAGTGGATGGAAAAGATGAGGAACCGAAGGATAAAGTGTCACTGACGCTTCAACAGGCAAATAAATTGGGAGAGCAGAGTGATGAAGATGATGAGGAAAGCTTGGATTTAAGTGACCTTAGTCTTCCAGATGGTAACAAAGAAGGGCTGTCTTTTATTCCTTCACAGGAAGAACCTGTTAGGCATGAGGACAAACAGGAAAAAGTGAATGCATCTCGTGGGAATTCAGAACTCTCCGGTGGTACCAGTAATCCTGTTGTTGTACCTGACGCTACAAAGAGTGTCACTGAAGACATTAGTGAGGATATCCCAGAATCTGTGGCTTTGGATGGTGATGAGGATTTAAATGATGTTCCTGTCCACGATGAAAGCGAAGAGACACTCACAAGCGGTGGTGAAAAAGGCGCAGAACAACGCAAGGAGTTTGAAGTTAGCAAAGATGTAAATGATGAAAGGGGAAAGGATACAAACGAGGTGCTAGCCAAAGATGAAATGGAGACATCTTTACCGAAGACAGAAGAAAAGAGATCACCATCAGTGAGTGTGGATGGTTTCTTGTGTCTTCTGCAAGCCGTTGATGCTGATGTGGAGGTGTCGTTCAGCCCGGAGACACTGTATCATTCCCCTCGCTGCAGTTCAGATATGCGTGAGGAGATAATTAGGTAAGTCAGTCAAAAGAATTGAGAACCGATTTGAAATTTGCTTCTATAAACTTTGCTTTCACATCTCACAACAACTTACATGGAAAGAGTAACATGTAGCTACATGCATGAATCAGTATTAAGTGGAAGCAAGTTGTTACCAGCGCGTAACTTTTGTCTCGTTTGCTTTTGTGAAGAGCCGCTGAGGTTGGTGATAGTCTCCAGTCCTTTAACCTAAACACGGTCAGTATGATTGTTTTGGAGGAGTTGCCACTTTTGGTGCTCAGTACTCCCGCTGGTTGCCTCATTCCTGACCATGTGTTTTCAGAAGGAGCTTCCTGCGAAACAGAGAAAGAGCTAAGGTGAGATTCGCGAAAAAGAACAAATTTCGATTATTAGATAGTCAAAAAGAAACATTTCAGACTCGCAAGGTCATAAAATGATCTGCAGTGTAGCTGTGGTTGATGTATACGTTTGACTGCCCGTCGACGTCTCGGTTCTTGTCAAAAATGGCACCCGCGTCTCGGCTCCCGGCAAAAAAGTACCAGCCGCGTCTAGATTCCCGCCAAAACTGCCTGTCATAGAGTCCACAGGAGGAAACTTTCCCCAACAGTAATATTTAACACAAGTTTCCTTCATATAAAACGACGTGTCTGAACAACTCTAAGCTGCTTCCAAGTTCGGGAATATAATGCTGCATGAAAATTTAAAAAGTGCTGAAGGGGGTCTTATACTCTCAGATATAAATTTTTCTCCAGAAAACCATGTTTTTGGAACATGAAGATTCAACATCCCTGTCCATTTGTAAATCGTATTTTGAAAGGATTTTCCTCTAATTACTCCTGAATTTACGTTTAAATTAAGAAATCTGAACACTTCTAGCTATATTTCAACATAGCAACACCCATAGCAACCATTGTTTACAGTCTAAAAGTACTCACAAAATGGATTTAATTCAGTACATTTTAATGATACTTTACACAAACGCTTTAAAGATGTGTAGTTATGAGAATTTTGCATCATGGTCCTGAACATTATTTCTTCTACCATCTTATATGCTCCTTATACTTGGATAACATTTCTATGACTGGTGTGTATTCGGGTGTTCAATGAAACATTTATGTAAAATCTTTAAATATACCCCTCCCCCTGCCCCTAACCTCCCCCCCCCCCCCTAGTTCACAGGGCTAATTTGGGCTCTCGGAGACCGAAGTAAAACTTTAAAGCCTTATTTCTCAAAATGACCAAATAGACGGATCATCAATATCTCGCACATGATATCTCCACTGGGTTTTAACCGAATGTTGTCAAATTTTCAACATTGATGGAGGACACAATTATCTAGGTCTTAAACCTCCAAAATTTGCAATTTATGAAATTTTTTCCTGTTATTTGGTTAATATAGTTAATATTAGTTAATATTAATACACTTTTTCAACATTTCACGAGAAAAACCCCCTCAAAACACTGTTTTCTGAGGTTTGTCTCCTGGACAACTTGCTTATGGACAGGATGAACTTAATTCCATACTTCTCGAACCATTCATTATTACGTTATCGTGTTTATAATGAACACCACTTTTTAACACTAAGGAGCTAGTTATTCATTAACCATCGTGGCACGTGAGCTGGAAAAGCTCATTTTTGAGTGCAAAGTCCTTTAACGTGATACCAAAACGGTTCCACAGAGTTGTTTTGCAAAAAAAAAAAAATTCTAGGTATAAGACCACCTTAATTGTGTTTTTTTTTTCCGGTCTCTGCCACGTATAAGCTTAAACACGGAGTAAGGACACGCCACCTTTGAAGCTCTCTGTTGGCTGTGGAAAGCCGAAATAACGGTCGCATAACATAGAAGTCGTGTTTTCGTTAAAACAACGGAGTCATTTACGTAGAATAATATAAGGTAAATAGTAAAAATACAGTGAAAATAAAACTTTATTAACACTTTAGAAGCCGCCTTTGGAAGTACAAAAATGATGAATTATCTTCGTCACTTCACGGAACATTCAAATTTCGCCGCTAACTAAAATAACAAAGCTGATGCCTGCGATCAACGAGCTATCTGTTTCCATTTATCTCAGCATGCCGAGAACGAAAACAAATCTCGTAAGAGGTGATTTTGGTTACCCTGTGAACACAGACAGATTTTGGTTGAATATGCAAACAAAATACAAATTGAACCTGACAACGCCGAGTTATTCCTCAAACTGTTCCATACCCAGAGCAAAGAAATTGGAAACAAAAAGTATTACTACGAAACAAAAGAACTTGAAAAATGGCAAAGTGAGATTTCGGCTGAATATTGACGTTAGAAAGAGAAGGAAGACATGGCTGAATACAATAAAAACTATCATTGCGTTCGTAAAAGACCGAGAGTACAATAGCAGCCAATCTTCACCTTTTATGGATTCGAATCTCTTTTAGACCTTATAGATAACTGGCTGAAGAATAACCATATTACTGTAGACTATAATATATCACCTTCGCAGTCTGCTTGTATCTGGTTTTTTTTTTTTTTTATGTTTCCAAACTTTTTTCTCAACCGCGTTATCCTCGAAGGAGCAGAGACACTCTGGCATCAAAAGAACTAGATGCGGCATTTTATAAATTTGAGTGAACAACTCGAAATTATACGATAGGCTTTTGCAAGTGAAGGAACATAATTATGAAGTTGAAATTAAAAAGTCTATTTTCTTTTTAAACTCTTCTCTTGAGGCTATCGTTCATTTAGTCAAAAGGCATAGCTTACTTGTAAAATGAAAACAGAAAATTACACCCGTCGCTTTCCAGAATTTTGTGGCAACGCGCTAAAACTAGACCTGAGTAAATAAGCGAATCAAATAGGAGTATTGATCGTCCGTTGGGATTTGTGATTGGCAGGCTGAACACCTCAGCCTCGTTATATAGGATCGCTCCGTGTTTACTATTAAATGTTATCTTTCTTTGACTTACCAGATCCTTCGTGGAATCTTCGCTGATTAAACTGTGGAAGGCACTCTTTTCTCATCTTGTAAATGTTGTCAAAAACAACGTGATGAGTGCCGAGCAAGTTGGGAACATGTTTGGGTCTCTCCTGATCGCTAAATCTTCAAAGCATTGGAAAGAGGTAGGAAAAGACTTTTTTCTTTACTTTAGTCTTTTAAAATTCTTTAGTTGTAACTAAGTTCTTTAAGCTTATTTAGCAACTTGAACTGTGTCAAGGCAGTTTGTATCTTCGTATCCGTTTTAAATTCCGCCATTTAAAGATGATGCAAATTTAGCTTGCTGGAATGGTTGCAGTTGTGTTGTTATATTGACGATTGAACGTCTTTTAAACAAAGAATAACACAATATAGGAAGAAATCTTTGTTGTGACTTTTTATGACGATTTTTTTCAGTTGATAGCACGAATTCATATTAAAATTAGGTTTAAGGTATTGTTAAATCACCAGAAAGCGAAGAAAAAACCTTTTCGGACTTTTTTTATGGGGAACATATACTCCAGGTCCCCCTAGATGCGGACCAGCTGACTCGCAGGCCGACGTGTTAAGCTCTGCAAAACCTGATCCCCAGTACAAAACTACAATTGGTAAAAATTACCAAAAATTGGGTGAGAAAGGTTGGGGGGGGGGGGGGGGGAGGGGAGGGGGGCAATCAGTCAATAATAGTATTTTCCTCAGTTGAGCAACAATCAAGGGATGAACATCCGACATGTACTAGTACATTGATCTATCATGTGCTTTATTTTTACCACAACGTGAATGCTACATTGTAGTATTAATTCAGTGACTGATAAAGCTGAACAGTTGAATCACTCATTCTTTGCCGTAGTAGCGCCAGCTACATTGTGTCCTACACGATTCTGATTTAACTGCACTGGCCAAATAAAACACTTGCTAAATATGTGCATTTTACAAATAGTTCGACGTTTCACACTAAAACTGTCAAACGGCGTTCTTCTCTTCTTAGCAAGAGGAGCACATTTTTATTTCCTCCAAGAGAAATATGTATCATAATTATCACAGAGTTTAGGGATGCTTTCGTGTGAAGGCCTTGAATATTTTAAGCATTGTGTTTAGACACATACTTGAAATTGTTGTGCAGTTGAGAGATGTATTTGTTTTTATTAGCTTAACGTCGGAAATACTAAGACTTTTCGGGGCTTTTTGCTCGTACTGAATAGACAATGAATGGATACTATTTAGGCTCATGCAAACGTACTTTATCAGAAAAGGTACTTCTCGGGTTTTTGTCACCTAGGACCTTCTTTAACGAAACTTTCAGATGTATCACTACAGTGTTTTGCTGTGAAAACTGGAATTTAGAGTTTGAAGGAAAATTTCTCGACGCCTTGTAAACTGGAATGTGGCGTCACTTGAAATTTGCGTGTTCGTTTAAACGCTTCGTTATCATTTTGACACATAGTTGAGGCCATAAATTTCACGAAAATGTCTTAAGGCAAATAGACTTGTGGTCTTTAACTAATTTCCTTAATTTAATTTCGTCTGAGGTCTTTTAGGTCAAGATTAGCAACACAACGAAACAAACCTAAGCGTGCATGTGGAAGCAATTTCGCGGCCAAAATATGAATTTGTTGTTGTTAGTCCCTTAGCTACAGAACGCGCCTATATAGCACGCCTTTGTTGATTGATGATATGTTCGAGAACAGAAACTGATTTAACTCCAAATCATCACTTAACATAAGCACTTAGCTAAGTATGAAGAACTTATTCTAGTTGAATGCCATCACGGTATCAGTCAATCTAATATGCCGTTCCCTGGCCGGGGCAATTCAGAGAGTGTGTGCTAAATAAAGAAACGTAATAAGCAGTATGCCGCTAAGTTGACCCCGAAAGAGATCTCTCTTGTGTTGAATTTCCTTTGATAAATTCAACCGGCTTCAGCCTTATCAGATATTACTCGTGGTAATTAATCTTCGTTCGAGTCTTGTTCAGATGTAACCAATTTGGAGTTATTATTGGATTAACAACTGATAACTCTTGAACCTGCATATATCTATTTTCCTGTTGAATTCTGCCACCCCACGATATATCTCAGGATCAGTAACGGCATACTTTTATAGGAAGACAAAAAAAAAAAGAATCTGCAATTAATTAACTTATCCAACATAGATTGTTTCTCTACAAAAGATACTCAAATCCCTCCACACCTAGCTCAGTAATCGTTTACAATGCTTATTCGTGTTAAGCACTCCTTTCAACGTCAAACCCCATGCAGCCGTATGCTATACCGAGCATGGAATGAGGGAAAGAGAGAGATTGCTGCACTGAAATTCTTTGGTCTTGTGCCAGAATGAAAATAAAGTCTTAAGTTTAAGTCCTTTTGGGTCGTCCAAGATAGGCATCTGCTTTTCCGTCAACCCTTCCAAATCGTAATCGTGGCGTGCAACTTTATGAAGGACTAGAAGCCATAGCTGAGAGAAATTCGGGTTAGCAGAGTTCTCAAACCCTTTAGTGAAACGTCTACTAAAACATTTCAAAGAAAGTGCACATGTACAAATTCACTTCGCACTTACTCAGAACTTGTTGTTTTATACGTAGGACTGATATGCGTTGAATTTTGTTGTCATTAACTCAGCGCCGGAAATAGTTCTAGTTTCTCGGAAAACCGCATTCAGTCACCAGCGATGAATGCCATCAAATCGTTCACTGCGATTAAAATAACTAACTACAAGTTGTGGGGCTGTTTATAGACTTTGAAACTTCCTTTAACCAATATATGAATTCATTTTCTAGTAGGTTTTCTTATTTAGCATCTGTTGTACGGAGCAGAAGTATCTAATATGTTGTGTAGTACACTCTTAGTTTATATATGAGCGTCGACACTAAGGGAGGCTATAAACCTAAGACCATGTTCAGAACGTCACCATGGCTATAGCATGGGTCATTGCGACGGTGTTTTTTTCATTTGCTACAAAAAAGGTCGAGTTCATATACAGACAATCAATCTTTGTTCGCATCTAACGTGGAACGAACATTGTCATTATCACCTTAAAGTGCACGTGGACCTGTTCATGTACAATGTAAATGCTTTTCGGAAGCGATTTAGTTCTACTTTCATACCACCTTAGTTGTTTTCAAAAGGGAAAACATTCATACCTCAAAAATTAAGAACTTACAATCTCGGCCCCCAGAATAGACGTTACATAAAAAAAAAGTGAATGTTGTTGCTTTATCAATCATTTTCATTCTGGTTTCAGAGGTCACATTAACATTCCTGTTGTTAAATATCGCTGGCAAATAGCCACGCTAGATGATTTGAAAGTAGTAAAATGAGAGCCTAATTAGGTGTGGTTTTCGGCAGCCTTCTACTAATCAATCAACAATTTAATTCTAAGTTAAACTGGTTTTTAAAGAGGGCTCATTTTTGCGACGCGTGTGAAAAAGGTGTGAAAAAGGTGATTTTACTTACAAACAATGATCAACCAAAGTGATGGTGTAATATAAACCAGAAGTCTCTATCAGCGAAAAAGGAATGTGTGTTGACTGTAATGAAACGGGACTGTGCGGTCTTTCCTTTTCAATTCTTAACGAATTTCATATTATTGTGTTTTTTTAACAATGAATTAAATATATTATTCTAAGAATACAGTTTTAGAAATATATCCCGTTCTATCATCGTCTTTTTTCATGAAAGAGGTATTTGGCTAACAAAGAACACGGTGAAGCTGTATAAACGAGGACGCTAATTGCGTTGAATGTTCTTATGTTATTTGTCACTTTGCACATACTTAGAAGTCACTGTTGTGCACTCGAGAGATGTATTCAACTTCGGTTTCCATCGGTCTAAGGGCCGGAAATGATTACAGGTCTTACAGAACCACATCATATACCCAAACATGAATTCCATCCAATCCTATCCTAACCGAGTGCGGTGTTGTGTAGAAATTCCACCAAGCATTTCAGATCATTTCACCTGGTTGGTTTTAGTGTTCACATTCTTATCGTGTCGCTTGCAGTCGTCCATACCATGTAGTACATTATTATCATGTCAAAAATCATTGAAAGGTAAATTTAACTACCAGAATAGGTGTGTTTGTTGACGAAACACTTCAAATCACTCAGTGATTACTGATAGATATTGAATTGGTAGTTATAGTTATGCCTCTGAAGGAAATCGATTTTTAAAAGTCATGTATCTTTGTTGTGTCTATAAACTTTTAACGAGCCACCACTGTTGAACTACTAAAATGACCTTCAGAAAACTTCAAATTTTAATTTCCGGAAACAAATTACAGGAATTTTAAGAAAACAACAAAACGTTTGAGTTTATAAAACATGTTT
Source organism: Orbicella faveolata (assembly GCF_042242905.1). Lineage (NCBI taxonomy): Eukaryota > Metazoa > Cnidaria > Anthozoa > Scleractinia > Merulinidae > Orbicella > Orbicella faveolata. The sequence goes on along the minus strand of NW_028301552.1, from coordinate 5,076,758 downwards.
CGACAGAAACTTCTGTCATCCTCGGTTAATCCAAATACAAAGCGATAGAAGCTGAATTCATAATAAGTAGAAAATGCTAATTGTGTAGTTTAACCCTTTGGAAACAAATTACTGCTTTGTAAGTTTTACTGAATCTGGCATTTTCTTTGTTTGCGGATAATTCAAGAGGTTACTGCGTTTCTAGTGGTATCATTTTTCGCGAAAAATTCCTTGTTCTCATATTATATTTTTAGCCGGTTCTCCTTAGCTCCACCCAGAGCCAAATCATGCTAAAAACAAACTTCGAACATCTCTAGCCAACTTTCTTGCTCACAGTACATAAATGAGCGAATTTCACTGCATGTGGCGCAGTTTCGCATATCTTTCATGAACTGAGATTATACACTTTAAGCGTTAGGTGATTCAGTCCTAAATCATCTCTTGGGGAAGAAGTGGACTGCTCGGTACCGGTTTGATAGTATCACGAAACAAAGCCCAGTTTCGCTGAATCGATTTTTTAAAACAATAACACATTCAAGAGTGATTAACTCGGCGAATTTGAGCTGAAAACACTGCGAGATTCGTCTGTAACAGATAAATTTATCCGGTAATCGTTATAAGCCGATCCAGTTTCTTCACAAACCTGATATCAATGAAAGCTGAACTATGCGAGCCACGAGAGTGAACAGTTGTTTTCACAGAACTTTATAATGAAATTTGCGCAAATAGTCCTTACTGTTTTGATTTCCCCTGTCATGAGTTTTAGCTGACTATTAAGCGGTACAGCAGTGAGTGCAAATGATAATTCTTGACCTTGAATACAGTATTTACGTTTTTCTAATTAGCTTCATTTGAGACACGAAACATATTTTTTTGTATTTACCTCCTGGTTTTTTTTTTCAAGACGTACTTATGGTCCTTTGTTAAGTGAGTGGCATTTACAGGCGAGCTACAGGCTCGCATTTCGTTCTTTCCGCGGCAAACAGTTTTCATTTTACTGCTAACTCAGTAACAAATTGGAACTTGTTACTTCTTATTACCATTGTATTTTCTCAAAGTGCAAGCCCATTCTTTTTAGCCCTTATGGTTACTTTGGGCAGGCAGTACTCTACACTAATTTAATGTTTATTGTAATTATTTTATAAATTGTGAGTACAAATAAATGGTTGTTGTTGTTGTTGTTGTTGTCGCAGACAAGATTCATCAGGCTTTTCTCTCGTTCCTTCATGAATGGACCTTTAATTTACGTTTCCAGCAGGTACACTTGCACAAATCAAGCTTTGTAATGAAAAATGCATATTCTAGCCTTTAACCGCCTGAGGGTTTCATTGTACGCTTAAATGGCCTTGCGACCATTTCAACCGCATATTAGCTACCATGCAAAACATAGTGCGCCGAATAATTTGTTGTCTCTTGAAATCTATAAACTACCTATACTTAAACGTAACTTTGATCGTTTCAAAAGTCATTCACAGAAAATCCAAGATAAAACATGCTCCTGACGTTTTATCAATATAAGTAAATTTATACTTGCCCTTTCGAAACATTATTTTGTAACTTTTCATATCTACACCGTGGGTGCATTTGCCACCAATATTTGTTGCAAGTTCGTTCTTGATAATTCCAAGTTGTGCTGACGTCCCTGATCTGGTTTCAATGACTTACGTGTCTATGACTAGTAAGTTCGATAGCCAATAGTTAAGCCGATACCCTAGGCAACTCTTTAATTTATCATGTACACAGCGTATTTAACTTAGTACAACAAGCAATGCAATTGTTTTTTAGCCGGTTGCAGTTCGTAGTCTTTTTTCTTGAAGGCAGTCTGCGCGAGACCCACTGCTGATCCACAGAGTCAGAACTGAGGTCGTAACATTCCATTTAGCCACGAGCGACGAATGTAGTTCTCTATCATATGCCATGGTGGAATTAGCCTGACGACACGCAGAAGTCCGTTCACATTAGCCACTCGGTAAAGATGGGCATCTGTAGAGCTCGCGAGCCCAACGATTTCAGAGATACCCTTGAGGTACTTTCCTACTGCAATAACGAAGATTTGTGTACCTGTGAGCTTGACCTTAAACGCTTCAAATAAAGTCTTTTGTTTTTGTACGTTAGACTGTCCGTCAGTTACAATTAGGACGCGCTTTCTGTATCCGGGTCGAGCGCCGCTTCCACGATTTAAAATCAGTTCTTTTCGGCATATTTCAAACGCCTTCTGGGTGTTTGTCATGCCAGCTTCGAAAGGTATCTCTCCTAGCTTTCCAACGGTGTCTCGTCTTGACGTGAAATTAAAACGGACGGTAGCGTTGTAGGAGAAAGTAACGGCCGCGTACCGCCTCTCTCTCTGAGCTTTTCCAGTCAGAAGTTGCAGGGCTTTCAGTGTCCGTTGGAAATCTTTAGGCAGAATGGATGCGGAGGAGTCAATAACGAATATGGCATCAAAATGTGCGTATAGCCTTGGCATAGACCCTTCTACAGACCTGCGATTTCTTCTTCTCATCTGTCGTATGACTCTCTGATCAATGCCCAAGAAATACTTCATTAGCTTGTCGGCAGTTTCGTGCGCGGGCGGCACCCGCTGGTATCCTGTAATGAGAAGAGAATTCTATTAAAGATACACTGTGTTTGTGTAAAACCTTTGCTTAATTAAAGGTATTTTTTAAGATTCCATTCGGCAATCTAGACACCTCAGCTTAGCCTTTGTGTATCTAAGAACAAATGCAGATTGTTTACTGAGACTTACATAACTTATGCGAAGGATATTAAATTCAGTTGATGGCAAAATATGTGCGGGTGGAAAGTCTAGTAGCTGAGTTTAGAGCATCAACACAACTGTGTTTACCTACATAATAGACGTAGGAAGTCAAACGCTAATTACATTAGTTGATAGAGCGATTCCTTATGAAGTCAGTAGTGTTTTTTCCCCTTCGCGTGTTTTTTGCTTTGTCATACCGTTTGCTGAAAGCGTGAAATGAGGAGCACTTCACATATTTTACATGTACTGCACACAAACGTGGAAAAGCCTCTGTAGCTTTGCTGCTTTCACTTACGCGCCCAGGGATCCAATCCTGTCCTCTTGGTACGTTCCCAGATGTAGGCGGAAGAACGCTTCTCTGCGAAATGCAGCGACAGCATCACGATCAGCAACAATTTCAACATTTTGAAGGTGCTTGCTTGGTGTGGTGCTTGATTGATGGACTGTACGCTCAACTAGCAGAGTGCCTGAAGGACCTCAACCTTTGAAGGCCAGCCTGTTCTCTCGCGTGATTAATTTACGCTTAGCCTTTTATCTCTTTGTCGACACTTCTGGAAACACTTAGCGTCAACTTATTTAAGCAGCAGGTGTGGGTAGCGAAGGCTCCAGTGTGCAGGCGTGGCTTTACATGACGTTAGCCTGAAGAAAGCCATCTGATCGTGTATAATTTTACAGTTAGTGCTGTTGTGAATAATAAAACATAAGAAACATTTGTATGCGGTTAGTAAGCAATGCCATAAATATTTGCCACCTAAGTGTACCCCCAAATGCAATTGTTTAACATAAACCAACCTAGCATTTCATTGCATTATAGAAATAACTTTAAAAAAAAAAAAAAAAACTGGTAGCAACTTCAGAATACCCGACCACTTTATTTACATGTGCCGGTGTGCTTTGAAGAACGAGGTATATCACGATAGTTGCTATTCTTATTCAATAAGATGCAATGGGGGCGAGTTTGTCTTTTTCGTGGTGCCGTGCTTTTGATTTGGCTGTATCTTTGGTTGTCTTTTTACCATCTACACATATGCTCGGTACAATGGATGATCAGTCAGGGAGGTCTAGACAAGGAGGTTAATCGACCCAGGAATCCTTTTAGCTTGATCTGTATTAGCATGGCATTTTGCTCTGTTTATTTATGTTTATTTATGTTTCTTATATACACATCCCGGTCTGCATGGTCTTGGTTTTCGAAAGCAAGTGTTCCAGAAAGCTCCAAACCTCTCCATCGCATCTTTCGGTTACATCTCTCGGTTACATGGAGCGTTTAAATTTGCCAGGGGCTCCTAATTATGTATTGTGACTTATTGAAAGCCTCTTGGGTATGAGTATTGGTATCCTTATTTTGACGTTTGGAAGGTTCCATTGCTATAATTGTCCTGTAATTTTGTAAGCGATACTAGTATTCAACCCATTATCTGCTTTTCAACTGCGTGTCATGCCCTCAATTAAAATATTTTGCCGCCGACGACGCGTAAATTACAAAAATAGAACACGCGCTGTGAGACGCGTGGAAGGAGACGCCGTCAATTACTGCCTTCCTATGTCTACTACGAAACCAACATCATTTTCGTCGGGTTCGTCAACAAGATCACCTTTTAATAGCAGCGAACACGTTTTAATCTTGTTATCAGCCACTTTTATTTTTATTCTCTTTGTAATCGACGAGGCCAGCTTAGCGTGATGAGTCTCTTATCAGATCGCGTGAGATTACCGTTACTTGAGAGTTTATTGCACGTACAGCACGCTCTTATGCCATTGGTGGGTGGATGATGATAGCACAGTCAACAGTACAAGATTAAATCAGTTTAGTGTGTCGATACTGGTACTCAGTGAGGTTCAAATTCCGTTCTTCACCTTAGAACGTATGACACAGCTCGCACTGAAAGGCAACCCCTGAGATATAGGATGTTTTGATCCGCTTGAAAACAGGCTTAATAATCTTTTGCTGTGAGCAGATGTTACTGAGTGATTGGTTGACGCATTATTTCTGGACAAACGTCTTTTTGGGAGGTCAAATTCTTGTACGAAAGGGCTTCTGTTTGTTTTTGTAGTAAATGATGATTGCAGCTAGCTCAGACGTGAGAAAACAACCTGGGGAACAGGGTAATTGAACAGGAAGTGAGAGTGAAGCATTCTGATCTGAAACTTGCCAAGAAAAGTATTCTACTCCTCAGAAAAGACTGAAGTCTAGCTGTGCTAACACTTTCAAAAGGTTCTATAAATATTAAATGTGCCAAAGAAAATACTCGACGAACTGTTGAATGCTTCACGGGGGCCAAGGTTAACTGCCGGCTTAGAACATAGACGCGTTCTTTTTCATTAATTTTTTTTAACTCCAATGAAAATGTAGCGGCAAAAAGATTTTCTCCAGAAATGTAACTTGTTTCGTGACTTGTAGCCCACTTTTTTTTTCTGTCTATTTGATACATTCGAAAACAATCGATAGATATCCGGTTGTCTTTCGTTTTTTTTTTTCCAGTGGAATGCTCGAGATCTTGGAGATTATTCCTGAAATAATGACGAATTATCATCCGATTTGTGACTACTAATTTAACGGGAATTCCCTTGTGTTTCTTTGTTAGTTCAAGATTACAATGCATATAAAAACTACAGTGTTTATTTTTCATAGCTTCTCATTAGGTTGGAACAAACAATTAACATATTTTGGTTATATCTCAGTCATTCTTCAATTCGTTCCACAACAAAGGCCAAATAACAAATAACTAGCAGTATTTCTCTCGGTATTCCCGGAATTGCGCTGTTTGAAACATTATCAAGAGGAGATACTCTCTAGCTCACCACACCATGTAATATATCAAACACGAGAGACAGTGTTTCAACGGGTTATCCAAACACCGAGAAGAGAGTTGAAAAAACGACGCGCAGCGGAGTATTTTTGACGAAATTCGAGGTGTTTGGATAGCCGATGAAACGCTGCCTTGAGTGTTTGATGTATCTTCTCAATCGACACAAAAACCAAGGAGTAAACGGAGAAGTAAAATCGTCAAAAGCTATGCTAATTAAGACCGATTATCCAAACCTCCATCACGGTTGTGATTTTCTTTGTTTTAACTTGCTGGATTATTAATGAGTTTGAGAAGTATATACCCAACAGGATGCCCAGTCTCCTGTCAGTTGGGATTTTTAACTCTGCCGTGTTAAGTACATAACTACACAATGAAAGCATCTAACTTAATTGGCCAATAACCACAATCAACCAATCAGAATAAGCCATTTCCGACATACCTTGTGCCTCTTTTTCAAAACGAGTCCTCGTTCAAAACCTTTTATATGAAAATCAGTTTGATTTGCATGAAAATGAACATGTAGGGGAAACACATTTTGATATGAATGGTTTCGGAGAAAGACTCGCTTTGACAAAGAGGCAAAAGGTAACTCAGAAATGGCCAATTCTGTTACTGCATTGAATAAGTTATACCAAATGTAACTTTGTCTCGTTTCGTTCAGAAACTGTTCTTCAGCTATAAAAATTAAGTCTGACAGAAACTAACTGTTGCGTCTTCTACTGGAAAACCGCGAATCTAGTTGGTCTCGTAACTATTCATTTTCTATTAAAGAAGTAGATTATGAGCTCGAGATTTTCACTCGTTCCGCTACGCCCTCGTCAACTATCACGCATAGAAATCAATAGCGAATAATCTAATTGTTTTAGTATAAATCTACCAGTCGTTCAAAACTTTGTCTAAATCCTCTTCGCAGACACTTCGAAAACGCTAAGAAGCGGCCGCCATTTTGTTAACAAGGGCATACTGCTACACTACTCACTATCTATCACAGAATAGATAGTGAGTAGCGTAGCCAATCAGAGAACGGCATTCCTGATAGAACGCTAGTGGATTTATATTAATCACTGATAGATCACGTGGCTCACGTGCGGTGCTCTTGAAAGGGAAAATTCTTCTTAAAAATACATAAATAAATAAGACTTGCGCCGAGAAGTTATTTAAAAGTGATTGTTGCTCTTTTACGTTTAGTTTCAAGTATTCAACCAGAGCAAAAGCTGGACTTCATATCCACCGTTAGAGTACTAAAAATAAAAAAAAATAAAAAAATAAAAAAACTCATAAGATGCATGACACTATGACGATAAACTGAATATGAGGCTGAAAAGGCCCTTGAAAGTGCCAAATAGTAGCTGGTTTGCTATACGTTTCGGGCTTAGCCCTTCTTCAGGACTTTGCCTTGATATTGGCATGAATCAGTTACATTCTTTTCTTATGATGGTGTCTGTGCTCCCTCCAACTGAATGGTTGTGGCTTCTTATCAAGCATTTGCGAGAGCCATGTACGTTGCATGAAAATCTTAATCATTTTCCAAGGAGGTATGAGTTTCACGATGCGCAACAACCCATTCGTGTCTCGTACACGGTATAGGTGACCATCCGTGGAGCTTGCAAGGCTTACAATCTCGTTGATTCCTTTGATATACTTTCCAACTGCAATCACAAAGACTTGCGCCCCAGCATTCTTTAACTGTAGACCTCGATACAATGTCTTTGTCTTGTGCGTGTTGGACTGGCCGTCAGTGAGGATCAAAACACGCTTCGGTACTCCACGACGAGCTCCGTTACGCGGATTAAGAATGAGTTTGGTGCATTTATCCAATGCGTCTTGTGTGTTTTTGTCACCTCCTTCAAAGGGAATTTCTCTGACATTCAGCTTCTCAATGGCGTTTTCTTTTCTAGTGAAATTATAACGGAGTGTTGCCTTGCTGGAGTAAGAGATGGCAGCGAACCTCTTGCCAGGACTGGTCTTTTCTATCAACAGTCGAAGCGCTCTGAGAGATTTTTTGTGCCCTTCTTGAGTTATTGACTTCGAAGAATCGATAACGAAGACCGCATCATAATCGAGTGAAGGCGAACTCACAACCCTCGGCGGAATTGCCTCGGAATCAAAACCTACGAAGTGTTTCGTAAATTTTATGGCTGTTTCATTCTCTGGCGGAATTTTTTGAAACCCTATTGCAGAACAGAAAGAACACAGCTATTAGCATTTGGAAATATGTCCACTTCGTTAGCCTGGTTAGAAATAAAGGTTGGTCAAAATTCATTGTCTCGTAACATTGTCAAGTAGACGAGATAAAAGAAGAACATAAACTTGGAGAGATTGTCTTGTAACACCAAACTCTTAAAACAAACATTTAAAATGTATGGCAAATGGTAATTAAGATTTTGCTTGGATCATGCTAATTATGAGAAGGCTAACATAAATTGCCGTTACGAGTTATTTGGTGATTGTATCTTTGAATGGATATGGAGATGTTTTAGTTTCTGGATGTAGGTTTGAAAAGTAACGAATATGGTGAAAGGAAAAAGATTTGACCTGCTGTATCTACCGATATTTAGCCTGTGTAGACGAATTTGCAACAAATAACTGTACGTTCTGACGAAATCAAACGTGAAGGCCAGTGCGCTGGTTTGAAGTGAACAATTTTGAGAATAACTTGTCAGACTTACTTGCTTCTTCCCTCACTCTCTTGGTTCGTTCCCATATGTAAGCACATGTCCCCTGAGCGAAAACCAGTACGACAGCTAGAGAAATCGAAATCTTCGCCATTGGAACTGTAGCTTCGACGTTTGTCTGTGAGAGCTGAATCTAATCTGCTGTCCGAGAAAACATTATGAAACCTTTTATTCTCTTATTGTTCCTCTGAACATTCTGGATTGAGAAAAAAACGTCGTCTTTTGTTAGCGTCAAAATTGCAATTTCCAAAAAAGGTAGAGAAATAGCCAATAAATTGTGCGACCTTCATGAATCACTCTTTTCTTGACAGCTTCTGCCAGAAGACTAAGATAATTAACAGTTGAAAATGTTAAGTTATTTGTTTTTGGAAAATTCTAGTACACATGTTATTTTTTAACTGGTTTACAGACAATTAGAGATTTATGTTTATCAGTAATTTTTAACCTGTTTAATTAAGGAATTTCATTTACCTCCTTGAAACTCGTGTCACATTTAATTTCTGTGTTTCGGTATTAGTGGTTCGTACGCTTATACATATTCTCATAAACATTTTCAGCCGGTCATTACGTGAATTGTGTACTTAAATGAAGGCAGCCTTTATGTTGTGGATTGATTGTGTATTATTGTATTGTCGACTGCTGGGCTGTTTAGATAAATAGCCTCAAGCACAGCAGTGAAGCACAAAAGAAAATACAATAGCACACGATTAATTCACAAAATAGAAGCTGCTTTTTTGTAGGCACAAAATAAAATCATGGTCAATGTCACGTTATTTAGGGTAATTCTGTTTATTTTTGTTAGTTATTAGCCCTAAAGTTCAAATTAGCAGAGCAGCAGTATTTTGTGGTTAAAATTACGGCCACATATCAAACAAGGATGGCATCTGAGCATTATCAATGGTACTCATACAAACCGAGATAAACTTGAAAAACGGATCGGCCGGACATTTTTCAGATTTGTCCAAATGCATCCGTTATTATCTGTCCCCCTTGTTTCTTTAGAGTTTTCCTTAGTTTAACTGTCTGTCATCTCTTTCTCTTTGACAAGGCGATGGCGTTTTTCCTTGTTACAAAAAAAAAAATCAGCTCGATGATAAAAATGGCGGAGAGGCGAGAAATTATTTTGTCAGCTTTCTATGATGCGCCTCACCGTGAAGGAACACTAATTAATAACCTTTTGCCTCTGCACGGCGAGCTACAGGACTAGAAACGCGACTGTTAAGACTACAAAGCTAGCGGTCATGTCCTCAGTTAATAACCTACTTGGTAATGGACAAATAATAATAATAATAATAATAATAATAATGATGATGATGATGATGATGATGATGATGATAATGGTAATGATAATGAGAATAATAATCATTAGAAAACTCAATGCGGTTACATTACTATATATAAGAAAAAGTAGATTAGTTAAAACTTGCACAATGTTTCTTACGGCAGTAGTAAGTAAAATAAATGAAATAGTTAATTTAAAAATTAGGTGAATAAATCAAAATTAAAATTTCCGAAACAAGAATGTTTTGAGAGCAGATTTAAAAGATGAAAGAGATGTTGTATTTTTAATTTTTATCAAAGAGAGTTTCTCAAATAAGCTTTTAAGCATTTGTTTGCAATATGTCTCATTATATGTCATGGGAAGAAAACCATTTTCGCAGTGGTCGAGTGTCACATTTGGCAAGCTTTTGAAATTCCTTTAAATTGTTTTTTGTGGATAATAGAAGACTAACTTTATGGTCAAATCTGTTGCGATCCTGGAAGGTTGTTCTCGCTCTTTGGTCAGGTAGATAAATCGCTAGAAAAAAACGCCAAACTGCATGTAGGGAAACACCGACACTAATAAAGAACAATTGTAGCAGCAAACGAACTAAACAGTTCCTGATTTTAAAATTGAAAGCAATCAAACACCAACATTACAGAGATGAATAACATGGGATTGGTACAACATTAAAACTCCAGAAAATCAGCGTTCACCATTGTAACAAATCCTCTAGTGCTGTACTTTGCGTTTGAATAGAAACAACAAAAACTGAGCGGCTCTCATTGCTTGCCTCTGACATTTGCTGTAAATAAGATGGTTAGCAACAAGCACTTTTGTGAAAGGAACGTCTGTGAAAGCAATAATATCCTTTAGTGGCTTTTCTATTTCAGTGAAGATATTTTAGAAACGTTTCAATGTAACTAACAGGTGTGTCAGTTGTTAGTTGCGATAATAATCTGTCCCAAATAACAACCAAGTCGGTGGTAACTCCTAAAGATTATTTAAGGAAATTAAGGTGGTATTATTTAAACCAAAAAGGAATAAAGATGATTAAAAGTTACGTAGAAGAGTCCCTGATTATTTGCCTCCAATGCAGTCGACGATTAAGTTGTCCTGTGGAATCGAAAGTGTCTAAACCGAACTATGCAGAGTTCAAAAGCAAGCTGTATATTCGTGAAGTTTAAAGGGGGAGGGGAAGGGTCATAATATCGGAGACTGCTTTGCGGCCTGGTTGGTTTCTTTGTAAACGGTAAGGCTTATGGACAGAAGTTTAAATATTTCCTCTGTAACACTGCTTTTGGATTTCTCAACCGAGTACCAAGTGGTAACTAAGTGAGTAACTGCCTCTTTTTATTCCGATCGCTATCGTTTTACAGTAAAAAATGTACCTGGAAATCGTCCAGTTTACTGATGTTCTTGCGGTACGCGAATTGTTTAGACCGGGAAACCAACTTGCCATTAGACCCTCTCTTCTCCTTTCTTTCTTGAGCAAGAAATCCTGATCTAAAGAAACCCAAGCACCTTGCACCTTGGCGATATAAAGTACTTCTAAATTGGACAAAACTTTAATTAAACCGGTACGTCTAACGATGATTTTATTATCCATTTCTTTCTTTGAAATTTGGCTCTTTGCCGAGGGCGTTCTTCGTTAGGCCTAGGTTAGTGAGCTGTGGCTTGATCACTAGTGCATTTAAAAGAGATAACAGGAGCCGCTGAGTAACTGATCTCAAATAACTTATGCAAAGAATTTACTCGGATAGCATTGAATTTTGTTTTTCTAGTTCATTCACTGTTGTTGATTCGTGCATGCCTTTTAACAGTTTCTTGTTTTCAACGCTGCCATCGGTCTGGATTTAATTAGTCTTTGTCAATCTTTACCGATGTTATTTCAGTTTTTTAGGTATCCCAGTTGTAGTTTTGAGGTTTTAAACAGGAAGAAGATATGTAACAACAACTTCCAAAGACTTCCACGAAGTATTCTAACTTTAAATCAAAGCACATTAGTAGTAAAAGCGTTATGTTGCATGTTTCCGTTGTTTGCAGCTGCGCTAAGATAAGGAATGCGTTCAAAATAAGTTAGTGACAGCAATATGTTGCATGTTTCTGTGCAGCAGCAGTCAGATTATGAGTGAGCTCAAGTAGCGGGTTGTCATTTGGTTTTAAATTCAGTTATTTTCTTATGGAGGTTACTCCTGTAATAAGCTCTTACGTAAGTTTGTAGCATATGTGGTTTAATCAGGAAAACTCTAGACCCCACGTATTCATTTTTTTTATAAATCCTGTTAGTTTCACATTGACCTTTTATCCGGGAGCTGTATACACTCTCAAAAACTATTTGAGAACGGCAAGCAATGACGGCAAAAAAAATATTTAATTAGCTAATGCGATTTAACTCCTATTTCAAGTACTGCATCATGATATTACCTGAAAAAGGTTAACTATGATGAAACCGGATCTAAAATAGAGTACAGATGTTTGTGGAAAAATCGTAGATTGCCACAGGGTCGGAAACTGCGGTTGAGTTACCTACCAGCAGTTATTCTAGTCACGAGAATACATGGCGTTTATTAAATTCAGGGCGTCGGTGTGTATCACAGACTCTATTTTTAGTGATAACAACCAGCGAACTGTTTCTCTGTAGGTTTGACAGTCTTTTATTCAAAAGAACTACAAAACTGTACTTCGATCTCTAGATTGTATTTTGCGGTTATTTTTTTCGTAAAGAAATCGATATAGACCAAACGCGAAAATAGAGCGAACTGACAACTTTTAAGCCCAGAAGCGAGCCTACTGCACATTAATGCAATTTCTTCCATCTCGATAAAAATCTTACCGCCGATGTTTAGTTTCTCTCAAGTCAGGTAACTACCTGTAATCGTTTTTCCATAGATTACCGTTGTCTATAACTCGAAAACAATATGTAGGAGTCTGCAAAGCTACACTTAAGAATGCGCCCAGATTGCTTGTCTTGTCAGCGCAGGCTTATCTCTGTATTCATCAAACGTAGATATCTTTCAGGATACGCAGATCAGTAGGGGATATCGTAAGCGGACCTTTGGGTGTTCATAACCCAAGGTAACTGATGGTGGTGCATGTATTTCCAGGGTGGAATGAGCCGGGCAATGTCCAGTAACGACAGGGTGTCCCTGACACGAAACAAATGTCTGTTTGTGCTGCTAGCAATACCCACCAACTCTTGAATACCAGGCATGTAATTTCCAACACCAATCACAAACATTTCCACGCCAAGGATTTTCAGTTGAAAGGCGCGGTACAGTGTGAGGTGGACGTTGATGTTGGAGCTTCCATCCGTGAGGAGAAGAACGCGTTTTTTTGCTCGTGGTCGTAATTTAGAGTTTTTGTTTTGGAACAGCTTCGTGCGACATATTTCAAAGGCTTCTTGAGTGTTTGTCTTGTGGCCAATGAAGTGAACTTTGGTGTGTAGATTGTATTTAGCTGTTTGTGGGTCGGTAAAACTGAAGTCCACCTTGGCCTTGTCTGAGTATGTGACGGCGGCATAATGAGTATTCGGGCTTGCTTTATCGATCAGCCTCTCTAAAGCTTTGACGCCTCTGTAGAAATCGCGTTTACGAATGGAATTGGACGCGTCGAACACAAGTGCGACATCGTAGTAAGTTTGATCGACACTCCTCCGGTGTCGACGTCGGACCATGTTCTGGATAAAAAATCGTTCAATTTTCTTGGCAGTGACACGTTTTGTTGGTACTCTTTGAAGTCCTGTTAAAACAATATTTACACCATTAATTCGATGTTTGACCTAAATCCTGGCCAAAACGAGTCACTCAATGATGTATTAATTCAGTTCTCAGAAAGCTTTAGTCTGTGAATACAGCCGCCTCTTATTGCTTCCGGTCGCTTTGGGCGTTTCTGTATTTCCAGGCTAAAAGAGAACTCTCTGAACGACTTAAGAACAACTGAGCACGTTTACATTCGATAATAAGAGCGTATGGAGAATCGACTAGAGTCGCCAAGAGTGCATGTGAGTTTTAGGTTTGACTGAGCTCTTGAATAATAGTGATAATAATAACAATAATAATAACTTTTTTGTAGTGCGACGTTTTATTGACAATTCTAGGTCTTCGGTTTGCTCCGTAACTTAAGAAATTAAAGACGGATTTTGCTCTGATCAGTCGATTTAGTTACATACAGTGTTTGTCGTTCTTCCGTATCAGAAGATGCTTGAATTATTTCTCCATTTAATATATACAGCGATTAATTGTTATATTCTCAAGGTATACACAAATAGAGACGTTTTTAGACTACGTAGGTATGGATTTCATGTAGTGCGACCTTTATCTTTATGTAGCTCATCGCCTTTCGTTTGTAAGCGCAGAAGTTCTACAAATAATTCTGATTAAACTAGTTGTGAGAGCGCGACAATAACGTATTCTATGCTTGCATCAGTACCACTTGTGCCTCGTTTCGTGCCGGATTACTTATTGTCTTCATCTCCCAGTGAAGCACAGGTACTTGGATTTTCGTGATATCATTCAAGGACTTTGTTTTTTACTATCATTTTCAACCATTTAAGGGTTTCCGTCTTGAGCGGCTCGGTTCCGGTAAATGGCTGTTTTTGATGTTGAATCATCCAGTTGTTCACTGCGCCAATTTCTTTCTATATGGCTGGACGATAAAAAGAGGAACGTAGTGCTAAGCACGCTTAATGTGGTGCTCTATTTACCTCTTTAATTATGGGCGTCTTTGGAAATTCACTTATAGTGTTGCGCCAATTTACACAAAAGGCCGCTTCATCAAACGGAAGATCTTTTCAATTCTAGATCAAAGGAACGAACGAGCGTATATCGGCACGACTTGCGGTAATAGCTAACAAGTGCTTAAACTCACTTGACTGATGAGAAATTCCGCTTTTCTTCGTCTTTTCCCACACAAAGCAGTGTGAAAACATAACTAGTAACAGCAATAAAAATAGCTTAAGCAGGGACATCTTATCTGACGACTTCACAGCTTGTACTCCGCTCAGGCCCGATGGTTCGTTCTAAGGAGTGCCCAGCGCTTTGCGTCTGCCTAAAGCTCGAATATTCTCCGGGAGTTATGCTTGATTTTATCTCCATTGATATAAAGTGTTAACAGGTTAATGCTACTCAATAAAAGTGCCTTAGTTTGGTTTATATTTCACGCCCTTTGGTGTTGAAAATTAATTTGTGGCTACGTCTAGAAACTACCGCCCAATTCTTGAATTTGTCATCGTTCGGAAATAGCCAACGCCTTTGGCAGTATTAAAAACCATACCTATGCAGTCAGTGGCCTGCATTGTTTATTTTACCTCTTTCTTGGTTTGGCAAGAAGGCGAGAAATAAATGGTGCCGTATCCATAACAATAGCAAGCGTTGACGTTGGTGAGATTTTTCACTGATCAAGAGCACGGAACAACTTCTTTCGTCTGAACAAACATTATGAATTTAAGATGTCCTGAAGGTCGGTAGAAATACTTGTGTTTTGATTGATAGTCACCAGCTGAGGTTTCCTTCAACACTCAGTAATGGAGTAAGAGTTATGCACCGAAATTATTGTTTAAAACTACTTGAAAATATTCCGATTGAATGTTTGTACATTTTTCTTTGATGCTAACAAATGGAAAATTGCTCAGCAGATCAGCATTTTTAAATAATACCACGACAGTTGATCTGTTGGTTGACAGAATTGGAATGTTCTACATCAAGTGGGGAAATTTGACCACCCCAAAGCCGAGTTTTGTGTTCTCTCGTGAAAACAAAGGTTGTTTTGGCTGTGTTTGGTTCAAATATCCCGCTAAAAGAGTTGTCTCAGTAGTGTTTTGAAATACAACTTAAAATATCCCATGCGTGTGTTTTTCCTGTTTACTGATGGAACTCGCTGAAATATAATACAGAAAAGACATGTAACATGCAGATTTGAAATTCATTATCATTAAAGGAACTGGAATTAAAAGTTGTTCAACTGAGCAGAGCCAGAACGTAGACTCAGCTATTTCTTGTGTTTTCGAATCATAGTTATCGTTTCAGTTGAGTTTAGTCCACTCATGTGCTCGACATCGAGCATATCCTGGTTCGGTGGATGCTTTCACATATCCTATCACCCACAAGCTTTTTTTTCCAATATTTTCCAATTCACTTTTTTAACGTTGCTAATTACAATTTCCTCTGTGGACAACGCGTAACACAAAAAGTTCACTTCGTAAACAACTCGCATTAACTAATATAAAAACTGAATAACGGGAAATGTAGAAGAAGATTGAGATTAACACGGGAAGAGAGCTACACACGCAGAAAAGGGAGTGAAACAACGGATAGAAGTTTGTTGTTGCCTTTTGTTGTCTTTTATTGTCTTGTTCTCGAATGATGGTCCCATGCTGTTTAAAGAGTGGCCTGTGAGTGATCGGGAAATAGCGCTGACAAATAGCTTTACACCGCCAATGGCTGACGAAAAGAACACATTTTTTAGATAATCGCTTTGCAGTTGTCATCAGTGCGTTTTACGTCTTTTAGTTTGTAAAACTAGTTCAACTTTCACTGAGGTGATCAAAAGTAATCATCAGATTTTGTGCTTTGAAGAGAGTTTCTTCGCGGTTTTTTTTTTTTTTCTGTTTAACACTGATGATGGCGCTATTGGGGGGCAGTTTGCAGCTTTAGCTTAAACTGTGAAATAAGTGATTTGGCCCTGCGCAATTTTTGGTAATTGCTTTTTCAGATGTCCAGACGCAGAGCACAATAATAACTTCACCTCGTTTTATTCGATAGCTATTATTTGTGACTACTTAGAAAAGGCCGTGCTTGCAAGCTTAATGTTCATCCTGTTGTGCTGTCTGTAAAGTCCAAGATTAAACTTGATGACGCGATCAATTTCACTTTATTGTGCTACTGGAGAACATAACTCTTCGTTCCATTCACTTCTGATATTTGATTACCTCTTAAACTCTTCAAAACAAGGCTCTTGAGGTGAATTTTTTTTTATTAGTGAAGGACTTTTCTCGATGGGGCTGCCATTCCAGACCCCTTAGTGGTAGGTCGCGTGCTTTGTGAGATCACGCACAAATAGGGCTTTCTCGGCTGAAGTAATTTTTGGTGTCTAGAACGTTTTTTCTAAAAGGTAAGCAGATGTTTTGTGTCATGAAACGGTTCAATGTAGCATGATTTACCGCAGTAAGATTAAGTTTTCATTACAACATTTGTCTCTGTGTTAGAATTCATACCGCCTTCAGTTTGGTCACGAACGATATAAATTATATCCCTTTTCGAATAAAAATGCTCTTTTTTTGTGTACGAAAGAAAAGCCAAGGAGAGTCTGAGAAACTATTATTTATTTCATTGAAAACACGTTTTTTTAAAATCTGTTGCAGATTACGAAAGGCATGCCGTAATTTCTAGACCAAAACTGCAAAGGAGTTGTCTTTCAACGCTGACTTAAAAGGCTTGAAATATAACCCATCAGAATATAGGTGTACCTGTTAGCGGCAAGCTTGCCAGAGCTGTATGGCAAGTGGGATAAAACCGCCAAGAGGGCTGTCAACATGTGTCTCTATATACGTGTAAAGGGACAGCATTTCATCTTCCGTATATTTAAGATTATCGTGTTGAGCTACAGATTTTCCTTCACGGCCATAACAGAACTAATTTGTTGACCCCCTCTCGACACAAATAAGGCTGTTGGCTCAACTAGCTTTTACCCCAAGATCACAATGCTCTCCACTAACGTCCGTGTATTGAACGGCGTATCTGTCAGTGCGGGTGATATGTAAGGTCTATTTAGACTGCACTGCAAGAGGTAAAGCGACGAAAAACGACCGTCTCGATATCCAAGTGAGACAATTTCAGGCTATTATTATGTTCATCATACCTTCTTAAAGAAGGTTGATTTTTTCTATCGAAATGGTCCGTGACCGATTGTTCTGTGGTGAACATTATATTAAACGCGTGACTTGAACTATAGCGCAAGTTTGTATGACTTGCGTGCTGGTGGGTTGAATTTCAATTATTGCACATGGGTATATTTTAGTTGTACAACTTGTTATAACAAAGTACCCATCAGAACCTACTACACACAGGACGGGAATCACAGGACTGCATTCGTTGGTCTGGTATGATGTCAATTTTCTATCAAGTTAATAAGCTGAATCAAATTTTATTTCCCCTTTTGATGGAGTTTAGTTTAGCTCAGGCCCGGAGCTCAGGGTCTTTGTCTTTTTCGTGGATGTCAAAAACACGTTGTCACCTTGTTAACCCACACACTTTTTAACCTTCTGTGACACGCGAGAGTTACGCCTATTAAAGAGTGGGTGTACCTGTATAAAGTGAACTCAGTTGGATAAGTGCATTGTAACTAGAAGACAACCGTGTAAAGTTACCACTGCATGCAGTGTTTGTACCGTGAATTAACAATGAGGTATAAATGTCAAAACTATATTCTTGCACGAGACGCAGCGGTTTTCAATCCTTCAGGAAAAGGCAATTACTTTAGCGGTGTAAATTCAGTTGAAAGAAAAGTAAAACCTATTTCCCTTAAAGCTTTATGGAGGACTCAGCAACCGTCATACAAGTTAAAATGCGTACCTTTGTGAAATCATGACACAAATATTTTACGTGAATACAGCATACGCACTGTAGTTAAGGAAAATAGGCGGAGATGTCTTCGCGCATGCTCGTTGACTAGTTGTACAAAGCCGGGTGCGGCTAAGGACTGGGGACTACCAACACTGATATCATATCGTTGGTTTTCATTTTAATGATGTGAAGTTTGAATTTGTCACTTACTTGTTCCTTTACAATTTACACTTTTCTCGCTAGTTTACTAGTTTTCTTGCCTCTTACTTGACAGAAATGTATCAGTTACGCCTTGCTATCTCAGTTGTATAACTGTCGTGGATAACCTTTATGTATAGATCTTTTAGCTGTCCTTAGCCATTTAAGGCGGTACTAATGACGCTTAAAATATAGCCCAAGGAAAATACGCGCGTTGATGCAGATTATACAAACACTCGTGAAAATTTGGGAGAACTCGGAGAACTCGAAGAAACTGTAGAAACCGCATTCGCCTGTCGGCTTGTGTTCCCACAGCATTTCTCGTTCTCCCAAACTTCCACTCGTGTTTCTACTAAGTATATGAGGTCGAGATTTCTATCGCGTGATATTTGACTCGGACTGCGCCCTCGTCAACTATCACGCATAGCTAATAATTCAATTGTTTTAGTACAAAGCTACTAATCGCTCAAAACTTTATCTAAATCCTCTTCATAAACACTTCCAAAAAAACGCCAAGAAGCGGCCGTAATTTTGTTAACAAGGGCACACTGCCACGCTACTCACTATCTATCAAAGAATAGACAGTGAAAGTGAAGAATGATCGTCGCAGTTAATTTTCCAATTTAAGCAATTGGAAAGAAAAAGCCTGAAAAAATCAGGGCTTCAACGGGATTCGAACCCGTGACCTCCGCGATACCGGTGCGATGCTCTACCAACTGAGCTATGAAGCCACACATTGGGAGCGAGGCCAGTTAATTGAGTTCATATCTTCCCGTGAGGAAGAAATGAACTCAATTAACTGGCCTCTATGAAGCCTCCCAATGTGTGGCTTCATAGATATGAAGATATGAACTCAATTAACTGGCCTCGCTCCCAATGTGTGGCTTCATACCTCAGTTGGTAGAGCATCGCACTTGTATCGCGGAGGTCACGGGTTCGAATACCGTTGAAGCCCTGATTTTTTCAGGCTTCTTCTTTCCAATTGCTTAAATTGGAAAATTAACTGCGATGATCATTCTTCACTTTCATCTACAACCGCAGTTCATATATGAATTATTTCATATAAACTTCACATCAATAGATAGTGAGTAGCGTAGCCAATCAGAGAACGGCATTCGCGATAGAGCGCTAGTAGATTTATACTAAAACTCTATAGATGTTTTCTATTTCTTAATAACTGTCGGATAACCTTTGTGTACAGACCAGTTTTTTAGCTGTCTTCAGCCATTTTGACGGCACTAGAGACGTTTAACATTATCAGTGTTAGGTATACAGTATTGAGCCTATGCAGGCCATCCGTCTGTCTTGTCAAAGGATGGCTTGAAAAAAAAGACTACAAGCTTCAGGTTTTTCATATTCTGGGATTCTTAGCTAGTAAAGGAAGGCTTATTTATACAAGATGTTCATTCTAGCTTGTTATCGTGGCAAGCACGTGTGTCCTTCACGAGGTACAAGTTAATTGTTAACATCATCGTAATCATAACTGTACCTGGCCGTGACCCAAGGGAGCTGGTGCTGGTGCACGTATTTCCAATCTGGTATAAGCCGAACGATTTCCAGTAACGACAGGGCGTCCCTGACACGAAACAAATGTCTGTTTGTGCTGCTTGCAATACCCACCAACTCTTGAATACCAGGCATGTAATTTCCAACACCAATCACAAACATTTCCACGCCAAGAATTTTCAGTTGAAAAGCTCGGTACAGTGTGAGGTGGATGTTCATGTTGGAGCTTCCATCCGTGAGGAGAAGAACACGTTTTTTTGTTCGTGGTCGTAAATTAGAGTTTTTGTTTTGGAACAGCTTCGTGCGGCATATTTCAAACGCTTCTTGGGTGTTTGTCTTTTTGCCAATGAAGAAAACCCTGGTGTTAAGATTGTGCTTTGCTGTTTCAAGATTGGCAAAATCAAATGCAACGGTAGCTTTATCTGAGTAGGTGATGGCGGCAAAATGGTCGTCCTTTCGAGCTCTGTCTATTAAGCCTTGAAGGGCCTTGACGCCCTTGTGAAAGTCGCGTTTGCGAATGGAATTGGACGCGTCAAACACCAAAACGACATCGTGATAAGAATTGTCGTGATCGGTCGATCTTTTGTGACGTCTACGTTGACCAAGAAAAAACCTTTCAATTTTTCTCGCTGTAACAATGCGCGAAGGTACCTTTTGAAAGCCTGTCCGAGAAATGAGAAAGTCTTTAAATATCAAAGATCCTGCACAGCATTTTCTTCCAAACATATAAAATGAGGTGCTGTGGAACTTACTAGTGTACTTATTGCTCTCTTTTCACTTTGTTTCAAGATTGCAGCTGTCCTTGAAATAACAAAGCTAACATTGCCATGCAAACTCATGCAAACTGTAGCGATGAGCCACGTTTATATCGCTTCAGTATTAGTTTTCTTAGTTGTTTTGCTGAATGCCCAAATGGCAAGTTATCCTGAGGAAAATATCACTTGATCAACAAGGATCTTGCAAAACGAGAACAAAATCATTCTTAGCGGTACTCGTGTATTGTATTCTACGCTGATTGGCTGAAATAACCAAAGCTGGAATGCTTTGTTTTCGTTCTGCAGTGTGATTTATTATCGTTGGTTGTCTGAGTAGCCCTCTTTTAGCAGAAGGCATGGGTTTTTTTTTCTAGAACGACTTCGTAACGCACTTTATTGGGACATTTCAATTTTCGACCATCTGCTTGTTTGGTCATAGTTACTAACTATGGTTTGAAGAACCAAAAGATGGGAATTTAACTTTCATGTTTAAGAATTAGTAAGTTTAGCAGTGTTTTTGTCATAGCCTTCGATGCTGTGTTTGGTTTTTAACGCAAGACGTAGGAAGGCGATAGGAATCGCTCGGACGTCGTGAAAGAACAAAGGCCCGAAATCGCTGGCATTGAGTGAAATGTGTTTTCTAGGGGCAGTAGAGGTTCCGAAGTGTTTTATCTTGCGCTGTCACGAGGTTCACTGTTACCTTTTGGAAAAAGATCAGTTAACTCGAAACATGATTATGGGAAACAAGTTAAAAATAGTTGTGAAATAGAGCTAATGTAAAAACTTACGCTCCTGATTGTTTCGTTGTCCCTTTTTGTGCTGTTCCCAAATGTAGCCTGAAGAAGCTTGAAAAAACATATAGAGTAGAGCACAATGAACAAGCCAGGATGCCATTCTCCCAGTTCGGGACTCTTTTGAAGGTCTTCTATCGTAAGCTGCAACCTGTACCAAATATGAGTTAGCTACTCGCTCCAGTAAAGGTGGTCAGTTTAAAGCTGCATTCACCGGTGCTGCTCGCACCGACGTCGGCAATCAGCGAGTGGATGACCTCACTGACGATCAGCTCTTTTTGATAGCGTCTTAATGCTGTACACTATAAAAGTATTTGTCCAAATGTCAAAAGCCTAAAACAAAAAAGCCGCTAGTAATGTTTTCCATCTGATAGGGTTCGTAAAGGTCTTTTTCTTTTGATGAACAGAAATAGGCTCCGGTCAAATTCCACATGTTCTTGCCTATCGGCTGTTTCTTCGTGGAAGGTCGTGTTTTACCTTTCTTCGTTGATTACACACTGAAAATAGGCAGTTGTGTTATGTTCAGGTAAACTTGCTATTCATTTTCAGGAGAGCGAGAATCTAATTTATTCTTAAACGTTACAGTTTCATGGAAAATTCGAGAAAAGCGACCTAATTTGTGCGCTGTATCTTGTCTTATGTTCCCTTCCGCTAATTAAACAACAGACCTAATTTGAGGTTGAACGTTGTTCCGATGCACTAATGTGTATTAAACTCGTGTTATGTGCATATCATCATGCAATGAGCAGCACATAAACCGCGTCGTTCCGACAACATGAAGTACTAACGATAAGATCTTCAAGAGATTGCTGAAATTTCGTGATAAGCAATGAATTCGTCCAAAATAGCCAGTCTAAAAAGACAAACAACAACATTTTTTTTTCCTTTTTTCGCCTTTCTGAGCTCTAAAAGCAACATTGAGCTATTTACTAGCTATAGTGTGTCTATTAAATGGAAATCAGCTCTTTGTTCTTAATATATCAGGCGAAAGGGTTTATTTATCAACGTGCAAATCCGATGTGGAATTTACGAGAAGGGCCCTGGAATAAATTTTGCATCTAATTTACGTCAGAAGGACGTATTTTAACCTTGTCATGCAAATTAAGTATCTCTGAATTTTACAATTGAATTTAGATTGTAATCTAAAGCTTTTAGTCAAACCTTACCACATGGTACCAATAAGTCCATCTATACTTGGGTTATGGTCCAAGTTTTTTCTTACAAATGGCTGGATATTAGCCAAGTTTGTTTTGTCGCTTGTTTATGGACTGACACGCAATCAAGGTCCATAAACACAGGAAAAAAAGGACAACATCGTGCCATCTTGATCGAATGTACTTGGTTGATAAAGGATTTATTGTCTGGCGTAAAGAAAACAACGCTTAATCTCGAGCAAGCAAGGTGGTCTCATTTCGCCCGCCCGCTCATAGCTAGGACTTGAGATATATGAATAAGTGGATTCATGGTGAATTACGCTAGACAACATGAATTTAACATAAAGCTCTGCTTATCTACGAGTATGGAAGTCGCTTTGGCAAGATAATCTTTCTGCTGTGACTCCCGCCAGCGCCAAATAGAGGATTACGTCGAGTTTTTCTGTGTCTAAGTGCGTCTTAATTGCGAAACACAGAAGGCCGCTAACTGATGTAATTCACGTCTGGCCTAACTCTGATAGAGTAAAGCTTGTTGTGCTGTAGGCTTCAGATGCAAACCTGTATCCACCTATAGGGTAAGGTGATGTTCTAGAACTGGTCTCTCGTACCAAAGTGCCGAGGGTGATCGACTTTTCTTTTGGGGTTAAAATCCTTGGTTTTGTTTTCGAATTTATGCCTCTAGGGATGAAAATGAATTTGAGCCTTACCTTCATAACAAAATTATGGTATCCTTTTACGGGTTCCTTTCAATTTTCCGACGTTCACGCCCATCTCTTATACATGAGAGGGGTAGACGGACGTTCATGTGCGAATGTCCTTCGGGAAACGCGAATAAGCACGCTGCACTGTTGGCACAAGTCCTCCAGTATATTTTGGCCAGCCCACAGGGCGAGTCAAATACAACTAACAAGTAAAAATATACAGTGATACTACAGACTAAACAAGACAATAAAGGATTTATTTTTCAAAGTTCTTTCCACCTGAAGTCACTAATTTGCGCTTTTGTGCGTTCAAAAGGCACAGGATTACTACATACTCGGTTACCCTTCACGTTAAGTACAAATATTATGGGATAATTCGAGTAGAATTGGATAATAATATTAGATAGGAAACATGAAAATTCAATTATAATCGAGTGAAATAATAGAATAATACAAGTCCAGAGGGTTCAATACTTTTATATTTGCATCCTGCTGTGATAGTTTGTTGAACAAAACATTCTGTCTCGTCACATGTGGATTAAATTCAGTTTTTATGAGTAAGTAAATGAAGTTAGAATTGCTGCTGGTAATAATAATAAAGAGAGTCGAATTCCTGATGGTTTGTTAATTGAGAAGTTAAGATGAAGTTAATAGAGAAAATACAACCATTTTGCCCTAATCTTCTCTAGACGGCTTCCCAATGTATTCTATTTATCGCAAGAGTTCTTAGTTTTCATCTTCGTGTTACAGCGGTTTTCAGTTGAGTGTCGAAAGTAACCAGCAGCTACTTTACTTTACTTTACTTTACTTTACTTTACTTTACTTTGGTTTCGGTTTTACTACGGTTTGAGATTGGTTGACTAGGCTTATTGGTAAGTTATTAGTTTGGTGTTGGTTTTACGACACTCAATTAAAAAAACCGCTCTATTATTGCCGATGTTAAACAAAAGAATTCTTGAAATGCTAAGAAGTGTGTTTCTCAGTTTAACTTTGTGAGCAGCGTTGTTAATACCAAAAGTAACCTCTAGACCAAAAATTCCACCCACCTTGTTGCCAAAACGAAGTTTGGGAAACCACAGCAAACTTGTTGAGTTGTGGCGAGTTTTACAGACCGACGTCAGTTTATTCTGATACCTCGGCCGCAAGCTGCAACTATTGTCTGCAGCAACTGGGAACGTCACTTTAACAAACTCGCGAACAATCGAGAAGAGAATTTCACGCACTTAAAATAATGTAAAACGTATTTCTATAATGAACCCAGACTAATGGCTTTAGACAAGTTAGAGACGACCTGCTTCCTTACTGTGTTTTTAAAGCCAAAAGAACAATATTTTTGTAGCCTTCTAGCAAATATAGTCGCTGTTTGCAGTTTAGACAAATCTTTTAGTAGCCTGCCCCATGCTGACAGCAGACTCCAAGAAGTTCGTCGGTTTTTTAGTCTGATTGAAATGAACGTTTTTATATCTTATTTTCCGTCTTCTACAGAAACTAATCGGAAAAACAAACATTTCCTGAGTTCTCCCGGCAGGATTGTGAAACTTAGCCGAAATTTCAGCCGCCTCCTTGGAGCACGAAGCCAACAGAAGACGTGGCTTTGTGAAACGCAGCGTAACGAGAATATCTTGTTAGAATGCTGCACTCGCTCGGCAGCGGAGTTAACAGAGACTACGAGAGATTCCTTCCTTTACTTTCTACTTTGCACTTCCCACCTCTGTGCTAGACTGCAGAGCTAAATGCACCTCGTTGTATGTGAATGTTTACACTGTAGGCATGTTTGGGTTTTTGGATCCTAAGAGCTTAACTTAGCCTGCGTGGCGGGCGTCCATCGTGTTCAGCACTTCGCCCTTCTAGTTTTTTCCCCTCCCCTCTCCCTTTGAACGCCTGCCTCGCAGGCTAAGCGTTTCTCAGGAAGGAACAAATCCCCCAGAAATTCCTTCAAAAAGTATTTTTAGCTGGATAATATGAACGTGATAAATAACATTTCAAGGAACGAATCTAAAAACAAAGAATCAAAGCATAAGTTTAAGTTATTGCGGAAATCCCAGTCAAGGTCAATATGAACTTTCTTCCGTGAAGCTGCGGTTAAGAGCTAAACCACTTAGACTAAAGAATAACTAAACTAAGAGTATAACAAGATACGTGCGGGCTGTTGATCTTGGCTTCTAGACAACTGTGGATGATCTAGTACTCGACACGAGACAAATTAAAAGAGTAACGCATATTTACCTGGGAAGACGTATAATTTGTCGGACATGGGGGTGAATACTACGAGACGCGTAGAACTAGTCTGGTTGACAAGAAAGCTGTTATGATCAGAGAGATTTTTGGTCGCTTGATTACAAATTCGTCTCTATTATGCGTCTCATATTTACCTGACGAATGATGGGTCTGAAACTGAACATTGCGTTTGTTTTATTTTCCGTCCATGTCTAGGCGCATAAAACGCCTAAGACGCTTAACAACAACAACATCATCTTTAGTTTTCTCATCATAGATATGAATATTGACATTTTTTAGTTGATTTAATATAGGTAGTATGTTTTAGATTAGGTAATTGTTTGTTATCTTGTTTGAATGAGACTGGAAGCTGTGTAAATGTACCGTTAGGTTTTCGAGGTAGCCTCCAGCCCAGTTATGTCTAATTGTATGACAGAAAGATAAAGGAAGAATTCGCAGTTGACAGTTTGGTTGAAGGGAAACCTAAAATTTAGAAATGAGCTAATTCGGGTATTTGTCTGACAGCAAGTAATTTTTTTTTGTTTGTTTTCAAATATCAAATACGCTAAGTCCTTCATAAGTCATCTAAGACGCAAAATTCTTCTGCCTTGGTAAATACCGCCAATCTTGGAAAATGTAACCAAGCACTGAATCAAGTATATTTCATTTCTAAACAATTTTCTCTTAATTCAATATTTACGTTTTTCTTTCCGCAGAGTCAATTGCTACTGTGCAGAATCCTTGAAGCTGCAATCTCAGATGTCAGCAGTCACTCCGCTTCTCCTCCTTCATCCCCTAAAGATCACGATTTGGATCTTGAGACTCGGTTTGAAACTGAGGCTGCAAACGATCAAGAACATGATAAAGTGTCAATTGGTAGTGGTGGTTCTAGTAGTACACTGGGTTCAACTCCGCCTAAAGTTGAGTTAAAGTAAGTGACGTGCATGCTTGTTACGCATACGCGTTCATTCCCCGTGTATCCAGGGGTGTCATTCAGTAATGGTTTCAGCAGGAGAACAACTGGTTTTCACAGGCAGGCAAAACTTTTTGAATTGAACTTCTTTATAAGAAAACTTTCCTCTAGATGGTCAAAACAGGCAAGTAAAATCATCCTCAGTCAGTCGATTTGCGCGGTCCCCGACTCTGAATGAGATCCCCTGTTAATCTGGAGCTTACTTAGATCCGCATTCATTACACTGAGATTGCACCGAAATCGACGACACGATTGTTAACTCTAACGTTTTTTTTATTATTATTTTGTAGTAAATCCAACGAAGAAAACCGCAAAGCGACACCTGATCCTACGGTTTCATACGAGGATGATTTTGAGGACGAAGTGCCGCTGACTGAAACTGCTGCGTACCAGAAAATGATGAGCAGCGCCCACTCAGAGCCGGACGACGACATCAGTGATCTCCTGGGAACGTCTGGACCGCAGAAACAGGACAGCGAGGATGACGACGACGTTGAGAGGGAACTGGCACGAACCATCTCCCCACCCGTGACGTCCCCCCGTCAGAGATCACCAAACAATTTGAAAAGCGTCAAACAGAAACCGAAGCTCTCTCTGTTTGAAACTGGGACAGAGGGGAAAAACGCTGAAAAAGACTTGGGCGATAGCTGGGGAGGTTCGTCGCTGAAATCAGTCAAATCTGACATTTCAGATTCCGAATCAGTGGTGTCGCCTCCGTTATCACCGGATTTTGGTGTTGGATATACACCAACTGCTCTCGAAAACAGTGAACAGAGGAACAAACTAGACAAGGAGAACGACAAAAGCGAGCCCAAATCCGCCAGTGACTCCAAAGCTAAGCGTAAAACAGGTAAAGAACGTTTCAGTCGCGATCCTGGCAGACTTAATAAGGATACTGTTGTTTGTCAGGTACAAAACATTTCCGGGAAAAAAAAATTTAGTTCGATTCATATCCCAACCGGGATTTCCGGGTTTTTTTTAAAGGGAGACAAATCTATTTTTTGTCTACTCTAGAAATCACTGGATGAGCGACAATTCCAAACTGAACGAGCATTGTGCCATTTGGCCTTATATTGTGTTTCTGTGCCTCAGTTTTAGTTAGTGTAGGAAACACACCGAAGCGTTTTAAGGCATCCTTGTTCATTCTTCAAGAATAAGACTGCTTTCTTTGCTTAGTGATGTTAAATCTTGATGGTCCAAAAAAAAATTATCAAAACATGTCACTGATGATTTCTTTATCGTTCATAGATTTTTGGAATACTTCAGACACTGAATCCGAAGTGGATTTACAGCTGAGCACTGGAGGCATGGACCAAGATGATGATGACTTTGATTTTTACGGTTAAATCAGAGGTTTAACCAATAAGGAACACCAGTCAAGCGATTTCCTGTCGTTCAAACGTACGCGACGAGAACTCTATTGTGATACCACCTTCGTTTATACAGCGGGTGAAACCTCGCGTTTTTGTGCTTAATATTTCGACCATCTCGAGACAAGATACTTCATACATTGTTAAGTATATATTCGCGCACGCTTTTCAGAATTTCGAGTTGGTGTACTGGAGGTCGCAAAGTCGTTCTCCCACGCTATACCTGTGCATCATTCTCAGTCCACGCCACGACTTTCTGAAAGCACAGCTGACATCTCCTAATTGAGGAAACAGTTAAAGTCCTCTGAATATGAGTTTAGGGTCAAGGACATGGTTATAATTAACACAATTTGTCGACTTTCTCAGTGAAACGGTGTAAATGTTTCTTCCGCTGCTCAAAACATTTACGAGGCTAGATGCTTCGTGGGTAGCCAATTCTGTTCGTAGAAGTGTGTGTTCAATCAACAAAATAAAATGTTAAACGTACGATGAATGCCGCGAGTGTTACATGTACGACCTAGCACACAGGGCGGGTCAAAATTACTGCGCGTGCCGTGAAGTTCTCATCACACTTGCCTCTGCCGAATACTATTTACAAACACTGCCTAAAATTTCAATATCCTCTACACTCAAGCCGTCTGGCAGCTGTGCGTAACAGAAGTGTAGCCGGAACCAGCCAGCCTTAGGGCGAAAGTGCGCTCATTATCCAACTCAACTGGAACAAATACAATAGGACAGTTCCGATATATTAAAATTCTAACTTGGCTCCGAGGCTTAGGGGAATAGAACAAAAGAAATCGCATCGAGGATAAGGGATGAATAATTAATTTCTTTTGTTTTATTCCCCTAAGCCTCGGAGCCAAGTTAGAATTTTAATACATCGGAATTGGTCTATTATTAGTTGTTTACACTTGTCTTAGTTCCCCAAGCTTCGCGACTCAGAGTAAACAAGCACGCGGTAAAAACTGGATTTCTGGTTAAGAAGAGTTAAGTTAAGGTTTTAGGCGTCTTATCGCATGACGTCGCGGCGTAGTTTAATTTTCCCCCGTATCAGGACTCGCCGAAATACCGCGCAACTCTTGGTTATTCCAGAGCCACTACCAGATATCTCAGTCATAATATCGTTAGGATTTCCAAGTAAAATCCCAGAAAAAACGAGCAAAATAACTCCATATTTACCCCAGAGATCTCATTTTAACTTATTCACTCAAGCAACAACAAAACAAAAATAGATACTCGATTGTCTGATTTATTAAATATTTCTAGTGTCAAAATAATTACCTCTTAATTAATTCTCACAAATAGCAAGACCAGTTTATCCGTTTGTGCGTGGGAAAGTGTCTAGTATGTCACTTTATTTTGTCCTTTTAAATATTTCACCTGACAAAAAAAATATTTATTCAAAAATTTATCCAAGTATTAGCACAAAAAATAACATTTATTGACTGACCGGACAATTCCTTTCCCTTCTTTAAGACAGGCTGAGACATTTATGTAGGTGAGGTCCGTATTTTTTTTTTTCGACAACCCTAAGGAGAATTATTATATCTATAAGATTCCTAAAAGGTGAATATTTTTGATTTCAATTGATGCATCGCTCGTAGGTCTGTGGCTTGACTCTCTTGGCAAATGAATCGCTGAGGAGCTATTACTTCACATGACTTGATGTTGATAATATACAGAATTATACCAAGCTGGGTTTGTGAGAGGTACAGCAAGCAACAGAAACAACACAAGTCCTGCCACGAATGAAGCGCTTATGACTGCAAGAAAACAAAAACAAACCTTATAAATTACCGAAAATTGTCATGACGGTAATACTTCAGCCCTGAAGATTAGAGGAGCCAAGGTGACCCATCGGACTTTTGTGGCTTTAAGCAACTATGGGGTTCTGGTACTGCTCGTGAATAGGGTGCTAACAGTGTCTTGTTACGGGTTTTCTTTACATTTCACCATTACTCCTTCATGCTACTGACAGGGGTTTCAATAAAAGCCGGTTACCGGCGGTCTACCGCCGCCTGTAGGACCACTTACCGCCGTCTGTTTGGATTTCATTAATGAAAATAAAAATGATATTAATTAAAAAAAAAAAAAGGAAATACAACGACGACGACCACTGAAATTTTTAAATACTACAAAAAAGCGGGCAAAACAGACCCAAGGCCAAAAAACTGAAGCGATAATTTCAACGTCCAGCGATACACTAAAAACCTGAAGCCTCGACATCATGACAAAGCAGACCCTGGGACAAACTCTAACGGGAACCAGTCGCCGTCAACCGGTAGGAATAATGTTATCATTTCTTTGGATTGATTACCGTTATGTAAAAAATAATCCGATTATTGCTGAATTGTAGTTTCGTTCGAATCCGTAAAATAAACAGCTTTCGACACATTGTTTTAAGTTAGTTTTTACCATAACTTTCTGTGGATATCAAGTGTCACTGAGAGATATCTGCCTAGAAAGGTATTCAAAATGCACCTCTTTGCATCAAAAAATTAATAGTTTGTAAAAAAAAAAAGTCCTGCTTTGTGGTCAATAAAAATACCCATCAACAGCACGCTTTTTGATGCCCAGAGCGCTGGAAATCGCATTTCCGAGCTTCTAGATTTCAAATTTTTTCAGGGGGGGCGATGCCCCCAGACTCCCCTTGGGGAAAGGGGCCTCACGGCCCCTTTAGTGGTCACAGCCGCCTATTACACCTTCAGTGACCGCTTATAACTAATGTTATTGAAACCCCTTGTACTGGGTGGAGAGAGGCACTGTAAAATTGAATTGTCTCGCCCAAGAATACAAAGGGCTCGAAGCGGAACTCTCGATCCGGAAATACAACTCACTATTTAAAGGCCGCATCCACACTACGTCGAAGAAATTTGAAAATGCAGCTTCGTTTCAGTCCGCGGTTAGGCCTGTCGTCCACAATAATCCGTCACGAAAACGGAGCTTTTCAAAAACGCTCTTCAATGCAGATGAGGAATTTGAAAACGCCGGCTTAAGTTACGTTTTATTGTGGACGGAAAACATTTTAAAAACGGAGGTTTTCAAAAACAACTACGTCTTGATAATCATGTGATTAACCCTCAAGAGTGCACCCAAGTTTTTCTGTCGCCGGTGATGGCTGCTTTTTCAAATTTCTCCGGCGTAGTGTTGGCGGGGCCGAAGGCTCCCCGCCGCAATGCCGGAGAAATTTGGAAACGGCGTTTTCACTTCGAAAACGCATCAAATGTTTTCCGTCCACGCTAAAACGTAAAGCAGGCGTTTTCAAATTCCTCCCATCTGAAGAGCGTTTTCGAAAAGCTCCGTTTTCGTGACGGATTAGTGAGGAAGGTAAGCCTAACCGTAGAAATAAAGCTGCCTTTTCAAATTTTTCCGGTGTAATGAACAGATCTTTTCGGAACTTCCCTCACCCGGACGATCCACTACACGATTATTGACACTCCTAGGTTAAAACCATTTACTATGAAAAAAACCTTCATTAGGAATTACTGAAATGAGCATTAAGGCGGAGTTACAGGGGAAATTATTTATTCCAACATGTCGCAAACTGCTGCGCGTATTTATATACTACCACCTGTGTTGTAATTTGTGGTAACGTGTTGTTGCACTTGGTAGACACGGGTTAAACTTTGCGCAACATGTTGCAGCAACTTACAACATGGTTGGTAATACGTGCAACAACGCTTTCCAGACCATTTTACAGTTGTCCTGGCCTTTGAATGGCAGCGAGGCTGGAGTTGACCTTGTTTTGATACAGACCTCACTGCTTTTGTTATGTAAATCAAGTTGTTCTAATGCTAACTAGGTGCATTTACATGACAAAAGCAGAGAGGTCTACAACTGAAACAAGTGACCTTATCGTTTCGCCTTAAGGTAGGCCTGTCTAATGGCATAACCGTTATTTCCCTCACTCGGATTCGTTGATTTGTTTCTTACTCTGAAGGCATAAACCGCGTAAAATGTGCGTATTCTATTTTGCCACCAGTAAGTTAATTCTCTGATTTCCAGCTTGTATCATTCCACTTTAAATTGAAATACGGAAGTTCTAAAAAGAGGAATCTTTGCTTTTCACTTCCTTCACTCGTATAACATCTGCACATTCTCATTCCGATTCTTGCTATCCAACGTCACGTGAAGCGAACGCGAACTTTGTGGCACGCCCATGAAACTCGCAATTGCGGCTTTGAGGTTTTCCTCTCAAATCTCGCGCTTGCAGTGCTTGGTTTGACTCGCAGTCTGCAACATAGGGGCGTGGAAACGATCACGACTTATAATACAAGATGGCGGAAACCTTGTAGTATATAAATACGCGCAGCAATTTGCGACATGCGTAATCCACTCGAGTTCGAAATACACAGAAATACACAGGCTAAACGGTTAGGGGCTA
Organism: Orbicella faveolata; assembly: GCF_042242905.1. Taxonomy (NCBI): domain Eukaryota; kingdom Metazoa; phylum Cnidaria; class Anthozoa; order Scleractinia; family Merulinidae; genus Orbicella; species Orbicella faveolata. Next base: position 5,044,668 of record NW_028301552.1, on the reverse strand, counting down.
GTCGACACTTACGCCGTGGATACTTTGATCCTGGCACCTGGTCAACAGCAGGAAATCCCATGAAATTACAAAAACTGTGGCACAGCACTGGACCAATCAGATGACCTAAACAACAAGAAAACAATCAACACTCAAGTGCAAATGGATACAAGTATCCCAGTTAGTGAAAGGGACTAACAGACGGTTTGATGGGCCAGAGTAGCATGCAGGCACAGACAGACAGACAGACAGACAGACAGACAGACAGTTGGAACTACATGTAACTAGCTGAGAGTGTTTGAGAGTGAGAGATTGCCTTAGAGTGTCTAGTCTGAGAGTGAAGTGGCCAAGGGGGGAAATGGGGAAGAGATTGAGGCATCAGAGCCTTTCTCCACTCCTCTCTCTTCTATCCTCTTTCTTCCTGCTTTCTCTTTGTGTCATCCTCAATTACAGAGTCTGCTCACAGACTAACAGACACACAGTTTGACTGGTTAACTGAGAAACTCGCTGCAAAACTTGTAATTTACAGGCCTCAGCACTCACCAGTTCTTAAAAATAAGAAAGCTGTGTATCCTCCAAACACTGTTGTGTAACCAAACTGAAAAACTTAATATCAAGAGCACAAATGAGTGGCGAACCAAAATGGAGGTCTTGTCCAATGGATATAGATATCTACTGGATACTCTTTGTAGATATGATGATATTAGGTGATGTTAAGTTTCTTTTAACTGTACATATGGCTTTTTGACCATATGTGAACCAGTCAAGATGGCTGAAAATTAGTGTGTTTATGGCAGAGATGCAGTCAAGGTCCATAAACTCACAAAAAAGATTTATGACGCCAATATCCAGCCATCTTGAATGAACAAGTTAACAAATTGAAAGTGGTTTAGCGTGGTCTGTACTCTTACCAGCAACGATATGCGTCATCACAGTGGTCAAAATGTTGTGGACTACAAATTTTGACCACTGTGATGACGCGTACCATTGTTGATAAGAGTACAGACCACACTAAACCACATTCAATTTGTTTTTTACCACAATATCAACCTCAAAGAAAATGGTTTTTTCAGAGCACGAGCTGAAAAAGGCATTGCGTGACACATTGATGCGAGCAGCGTTGTCTGGACTCTTATCGACAACAGCAAATTAGCCAATCAGATTGCGAGATTAGTAGCAATTGTGGAAAAAAAAGAATTTGTAAACAACATAAAAAACACTCCCTCTTATAGGAAATAGTGGGTAAGCTTGCGTGCTCAGGTAACCAGTCATAGCGAGGGATTCTGTTCACATTGTCCCTCTCCCAGAGCTAGCCATATTTAATAATAACTTTACTCACTTGCACTAAACCATACATCTTTAGGATTCTCACCAAGCTGTAATCTTTCAATGACATGATGAATGTGAGCTGGTTAACAAAAACATGAAGGCTTTATGAAATATAGCAAAATAATAATTATCACATTTTGTAGATTGTAGGCCAGAAGGGTCAAACAAGAATTATGGATGAGATATTCTTCAACCCTTATCTCTAAGGGTATTCAAGAGTTGGAAGGAAATCTCAGAACTGACAATATGTGAATCATAAGAAAGGTAATTGAAAAGAGCAACACAGAGAATTCTGAGACATTTTTTTTTATGTGGAAACCTTATATATAATGAACACCTTTTATAATGACATCCCTTAAGTAAAAACAGAACAATAGTCCCAGTTCAGCTCAGCCAAATGTAAAATGCGTGAAACTGACCCTAGTATAACAAAGCCCCATTATAATGAGTCCAGTGGTAATTTGTTACATGTCAGGGTTCTCCTGAGCTTGGTATATACTTTACCTACTCCAAAGAACAATGGACAAATAAATATTGGCAGCACATTTCCAAACCCTGGAACAAGCATCGGCACCAGGCAAGCTCTGTATACAAACTCCTCAGTCAGGGGAGCCTAGTACAAAAAAAAAATAGCAATTAAGTGACAAAATTCCTAGCCGTGAGTTATACACCAAAAACCCAGAGAACTGTAAATGTGGCTTAAAAAAATTGGTTTACATTGTACTGTATGCAAAAAATATATTCAATGGATCAAAAGCAACACAGTCATTAACTTCTGTGAGACTAACAGTGTCTGTTCCAGGGGTTAAATGTTGGGATTTTACTACTTAAATCCCCCTCCTGGATAGAGGGTGGCAAAGGCGTTTATGCAAGAGCCTGTAATTTTTTGAAGTCTACTAAGGATTTCAATTTAGGGTTGACCCACTTTCAAAGCACCTTTCATTACAATTTAAAGGAAACTAATCTCTCAAAATCTAATGATAAAAAAAGAAACAAACATGAAAATTGTACCTTACCACAAGATAATTCCGCAAACTAATGGTATTAACCCAACTTGTTGGGTATTCAAAAAAACCTGGCACAAGAACAAAAAAAGACAAAAACAAAAGTTGTCTCCAATTGCAAATTACATGCATCAATGCTGCTGTATACTTTTTAATTGCAATGTGTATTCTTAGCTGGCTAAGACCATGAAATTTGACTCTTTAATATATGTTTACTAACACATCAGCTTAAATCTGTAAAAATTATTCGTTACAGTTATGCAATAATTTACCTTTAACATTTACAGATTCTCCACTGAAATACGATAATGTGATTGGTCCAAGAAACAAAATCTAAAGAAAATAATGACAACAAAATCAACTGAAAACAATTTTATTTTTTCTAAGAAGTTAGGTTCTCTAAAGCGGTAGAAAGTTTTGTCTTAAAATATTGTAATGCATATATTTTGCCTTACCACAGTCAGTATCAAAGGAAATAGAGTTGCAATAAGTATGTTTTCCAGATGAATTCCCAGGTATTTCCAGAGTGAGAGAACCTAAAAAAACACTCATGACAGTTATATAGCAATGTTGATTAATCTTGTTGTTTTGCACCAGGCAGTTTAAATGTCTCAAAGTCTGTTTTGGTTTTGTCTTCTGTGGTATGGGAACACTGTGTTGGGACCTGGTTGACTCTACATATATGTGGCTCTTAAGCCAGAGACCACACGCCAGTATGTTAACCTCGTTTGGTGACACCCGACAGTATATTTCGTCAGTGACCTTTTGGTCCGTTGTATAGATCGTGTTAACTAATCAAGAGCACTGAATTTTTTCCTCCTCTCAATCTCTTCCATTTCTAGTGCTCAGTTTTGCAAGGAAGTATTTTTTATTTTTTTTATTTTTTTGCTCTTGAAAAATAATAATAATAAAGATATATGTACATTGCGATCTGATGTTCCATCTGCCCAGAGCCAAACATACAGAGGAGCCAAAAGAGATATTACAAACACACTTCTAAATCTCTGCCTGATGGTCTTGGGATGATCTCTGAAGATAAATAAGAACAATCAAAAGACTTTAAGGTGTAATTAAGTCCACGTAAATGTGTTTGCATGGCAAATATTCAGACCAGTGTGAGTTTAAGAGGACTTGCTGTCAAAAGCTCTAGTACTGTAATAGTACTTTTTTTAAAGGACTCTTTAAACGTCTTTTAAACTTGCATACCACCATACCGAAAATTTATCTTTACTGCATTGTAAGCAATTTTCGTAATAATGTATCTAGTTTTGGTATGACAATTTTTCAAGGCTACAACAGGAATGAACAAAGTTGTGCACAATTTGTAGATGATATTGATAGAAATTTTCCAGAGGTGTCAAGCCGACTATGAAATTAAATTTAATGTGAACACCTACATGAATTGGTATTATTATGTAATACGGTCAATCGAACGAAAATAATACGCATTTCAGCCAAATGAAATCCATACATTGAGTTTTGTTTGATTTCACTACGATTAATTTAATGTAATCAAACTCACAAAACAAAAAATCGATTGGAAACCACCGAATCGAACACATCGATTTCTGAAATGATTTTTCGAAAACTTACATGTATAACTCGATCCGACCATAAATATTTGTTGTAATCTAATTTCTCACTTTGATTTAGTTCAATCACTCAGTGATCAAGTAATAACAAAGCCAGAATAAATTCTTACATTCAGTTGCGATTACAAAACCCACAAACCGTGACAGGTTGATTTCCATTGAGCCAGCTGGTTGGAATATTTTATTGTCCTCATGATAAGCTTTTCCCGCAATGTCGCCATTTACTTACCTGGGATACGGAGATTTCAAAATATACAAACTTCCAACATATGCTACTGAGAGTACTAAGCAGGATATAATGCCTCTAAAACGAGTGATCGTATTGAAACTTACAAAAGGACCAATGTGGTCTGTCACGTCCGCCATGTTATTTATTCCAACGAGCTACTGCTGACCTTCTGAGACCTCTGAACTTCTTCGCTTAGCCAAGCGTTACTTTGGCAGGGGAGGGGAGGGGATAGCCTGCGAACGTAGACGTATTTCCGCCTGTCACTTGACGTCTGCGAACCCGAGCCAGGAAACGATTTCTGTGACGTAATGACTTTTGTTTCTCTTTGGCCAATCAGATTTCATGATAGAATGAAACTCGAGTGCTCCTCGCAGCGAATACCTCGCGCAGTAGTTCTGGGGCCAATCATAGTCTAGTTTAGCTCAAGTAAGCTCAAGTAGCCCCAGAATTTCTTTTTTTTCCAAGTATATTTTCGACTTTGAAAACTTGTTGTTTTCGTCACTTGCTAGCAAATGGAAACTTTGCAATGACTTCCTTAAATTGAGCCGCGGAAGTTTTTTTTAAGATGTTTTTTAATGTGTTTTTATTGATGTAATTTTTTACCCGGAAGAAAGCGAATAATTATTTTCATCTTCCTCTGGCCTGCCGGCTGCTGTGGCCAACGCCTCTAACTCAGCCCCCAGCCCGCCCACATATGATTGTCAGAAATTATTACTAGGTTCACAGAAAACGCTTATCTGTTTCTCAAATTATAAATGCTAACTGAGAGAGGGTTTCTGATCTTGGTGAAGTGTGCAGTCGATCTTTAGTCCATAGTTCCCAAGTCCACAGTCCAAGGTTCATCTTCGAAAACAATAGTCACCGCAACACACGCACAATGCGTGAAAAGGCTTGCGCAAAACTGCAGGTCATGCTTCAAACGTCTGCTTGGAGCACTTAGAATGGAGCACTAAATCTCATTTCCGGATACAAAATAAAGTTAACTATAAAGTACGAAATAAACGAGTCTATGAGCACCGACAATTGATTGTTTACCTTCAGTATGGAGCCGTTTGATCTGGATTTGTTGCAGGAGGGCGGTTGGAGCGACTTGTTGTGGAGCTTGAAGCGATATGCCCCTCAAGGCTACAAATTCGCTCTGACTAGGACACCACAGCAGATAAAATCCGATGTTCTGAACTCCAGACGTGTGCAGCATGTTATCGAAAAGGTAATAAGCCCATAATATCAAGTCAATATTATCAACATTTACCAGGGTTTTCATTTCTGACCTGTAGCTATGTAAAATAATATCTATAATCATGCAAAGGAGTTTTATATTATTATTTTCACAAAAATATACACAAAAACAGCTTTTTCTTTTTCTATATATAGATAGAAAACTTTAATAGCTTGGACTTGGCTTTATCTTTTTAATGTAGGAAATAAAATTTGACATCTTCTTACTTTGCAAATGTGCTAAATGAATTTCTAATGATTAATGAGGCGGTGTGGAACATAAATTTAGCAAATTTTATGAGCTTATTGACTGAATGGGACCGCCAGACTAGAGAATAATTGGTTTAAGGTCAAGGCATATTAACCAAAAATAGTAGAGTGTGTGCACATTACCAAGTCAGTGAAAGGCAAATAATTACTATCACTGGCCAATTAAATTTAATACTATATATGAGTTACTGTAGTTTTCATTTCTTCTGATTTCATCATTAATTTGCAGACTGCTGAAGAAAAAAATGCAACTGTTGAATCCGTTACTGATGAAGTGAAAGCAATTTTAGAAGAAATGGGCCATAATTTTAACCTTAGTAGCATCAGAGTTATGGCACTGATGCTTCGTAAAATTCTTTGCACACTCTTCCGCAAAGTTCTCATCAACAGAGAAGGCCTGGAGAGGGTAAGTATTAATTAACTGTAACTGCAAATATATAGGTATTAGTTTACAAGGCATAAGCTTGCAAATATTATTGAACAGGGAACAATTAACCTTTTTCAGAGCTCTTTGTGGTGAGGAATTTTGACATTGCTTGTCTATCACAGGTTCCTAGGGTTCTCATTAAGGATGTTCGTGAGAAAATTTTCCAACATTGATTTTTTTTCTGAGACTTTTACCACAGTAAGATAATATGAGTTAGTTATGTCAGAAGTGTAAAAAAATGGGGTTCTTATTTGCTTATTTTATTACTTAGCGTGCGCTCTCATGCATGACGTAACATGTGAATTTGCGTGCACAGTAAGGATGTACAGAAACAATTAGTGCAAACGACCTTAAGTGCTGACCACCGGCTAAAATATCTGTTACTTGAATTTCTGAGCCACCCATTTTCATGAAATAATATGTGGGTTAGTTGTGAAAAGTAATAAATTTTAGGAAAAACACAGGTGTTTTTTTGCACCTGACCGAACCTTAACTGTCCTTGTCTCAGGACAGTCAAGGCTGTAGCTAGAGATGGGGCATGGGGTCAGGGTGTGGCGTACGTTTTCAATTATGCTAGTGCTGCAAGATAAAACCTGAAAATATCTCAGTAAGTAACCCTTAACATTCTTGGTGTTTTGACCTTTTCCAAAATTGAATTTTTTTCTAGTAACAAATATGTTCAAGAGAATGCATGAAATGGCTTTTCAGAGCCTCTCAATTGAAAATTTTCTGGTGGAGCATGCCCCCAGACCTCCCCAGAGGCTTGTCCCTTCAGCACTTGAATTGGTGTCAGCCATCAGTACTTCATGAATCTAGCCCTCTACTCCCTAAATTAATGAGAACCCTGGACTTCTCATGCAGCACTATTTTTAGGTTGCCAATTAGTTATTTACACTTTTGAGTGGAGCAAGCTACTAAAAGTGCAGTGCTTTGTCTAAGGATACAACACTACATATGTACCTCTTGATCAAGAGTATCTGCAAACTCTCATGCCTTTTGCCTGAGACTTGTGCCAAGTTTGGGTCAAAAACTCCAATCTTGCTCCCACTCACACCTACAGACCAATTCCTCAGGTTTTAATGAGAATGCTACGCTATAACAACTTGAACTAACAGAATTTTGAAAAATATAGCAACTGGAACTAATTCAGTTCAATGCAAGAAAAGAAATTAGTCAGTGTAAGTGAAGGGATACGTCCCCAATTCTCTGATTTTCAAGGGAGAAATATATGCAATGGAGTCATTTTTAGCAAAACACATCCTGGGACCAGGAAAACGATTATGTCTAGATTGTGCTCAGAAATATTTGGAACCCCCTTGGATCTATTCGACATCTTCAGATATAGTAGGTCTCCTGTGACTTGGGCAGGTGCAATCTAGAGCCCAACAAACCAACCTTTGGGCTGCAACTGCACCTTCCACAGTGATTCCAGTGATGCACAGTAACCCTAATTTTCCCTGTATTTTTTTTTTCAGTTAAGGGATGCTGCAAAGAACAACCCTGTGGTGTTTATTCCATCACACAGGAGTTACATGGACTTTCTTCTTGTATCATACATCTGCTTCACCATGGATATTCCACTGCCATTTATTGCAGCTGCAGCAGATTTCATGAACATGCGTGTTATACGGACCTTGTTTAGAAACAGTGGAGCCTTTTACATGCGCCGCTCCTTCATGTCTGACCCCTTATACTGGGTCGTGTTTACAGAGTACATTCAGAATCAACTTCAGAATGGTGATCAGCCGCTTGAGTTCTTTTTAGAAGGAACAAGAAGTAGAACTGGAAAGTTTCTACAGCCAAAACTTGGTATGTGTTCATTTTATTAATTAAAATTGCATCTTAAAGAACAGATGCAGAGTACAAAGCGTAATCTGCTCATTTATAACCTTATCCAACATAGTAGTTCACTAGCATATTAAATTCACTGTAGTCATTTGTACTTGTAGCTGTTCTAAAGTTCCTCAACTTGTAACAGAATAACAAACATTGACATGAGGGTGGTAAAGGGGGGGAGGTATAGATCACGTTTCATAGAAAATAAAGCAGCCCTTTCACAATTCACGAAAAATACAACATTGGCATTTCACACTTCACGGAAAATAAAAGAGAACATTTTGGAAAATCACGGTTCACTGCGACTATGGAAATCACAATTCACGAGGAAAAAAAATGGCTATTTCACATTTCACAGGAAATAAAAAGGGCCGATCACTGGTCACGAAAATACCCTTTACCACCCTCTGGCATGGGGGGAGGTGAGGAATTGTCCAGTAACTTATAAAGAAAGAAATTTTATAGTTTTATAGGAAAGAAAAAGAAACCCATGAGTTGATTTTCTCATGGTTATCAGGGCTAGCGGTATTGCTCGCAGCCACCTATGCACGACGGCAAGGATGACGACGACAACGGAGTCACACAATGTGGCTGCCATACTCCAAATAATAGGTTGACAGAGACATGCAGCCTTGGTTTACCGTGCACTTCTTTGATATTGGACACCCATGTTACGATCAATTGACACCAGTCAAAATAAGGTATCTGCTGACCAGTATCAGGTGACCATATTGCGGGCTCGAGTTTACAGCTCATCGAGGTCACATGTTTTTTTTTAAAGTTGACCGCTGACCAAGGGCTGGTTTTCGATTGGATCGCGGGCTCATCTCAGGTTAACTTGTTGAAAACAGGGCAGGATTGTTCGGAAGCCAGTTAACACTAACCCAGGATTAAAAGTTAACCGAATCATAACTTTTTCTTCTATACAAATGTTTTTTGCTGCTTTGTTTTGTGTAAATAGTGATTATTAAAACTCAAAACAGAAGGCCAAACAATATACAGAAAACCTCAACACAAAGTTACAAAACTCAAATCAAAATTCTACCTTTTCCTGGGCTAGCTTAATTTGGTTCTGAACAACCCGGCCCAGGAGCTATGCTTTTAGGCTGGCCTAAATCTATATATTATACAAAGTCATATTGATCAGACTGCTCAAGCTTAAGTGAAATTTGAATAAGACAATGACTGTCCAGTTTTGTCCTCACTGTAAATTTTCACAGTGAATCACCAATTGACTTTGGAAATTTTGTTTATTAGGTGTCCTTTCCATGGTTCTTGACTTGTACACCAATGCTCGGGTGCCAGACATCCTGATCTGTCCAATCACTTTTAGTTATGACAGAATACCAGAAGAATCACTCTATGCATATGAGCTGTTGGGAATACCCAAACCAAAGGAATCTCTAAGAGTGAGTACAGAGATTAATGTAGCCCAGTGTGTTTTCCTGAAATGTAATAGTTCTAAGTGAGTTCAACCCATGCAAGACAAGATGTCATTTTTATGAGGCTTGTCCTTAAGAGAGGTTGTTTCTGTCCCTTTTTGTGGGATATCCTTGCAATGTTCCATATTTTTCTTGTCTAGATGTGTATTTTTTTCAGTGCTAAATGGCTAGCTTTTGTTTCAATGCAAGGAAATCGCCCCAGACACTATCCCTCGGCCCTTAGTGACAGCCCTACCATTAAAATTCTTAGTCATTAGTGACATCCCTTTTTGTCACATTAAAATTCTTACTGGTCTTGAGTGTGTTTGATTTAATTGTTTTTCTTGATAGGGTTTGATCAAAAGCAGGTCTGTGCTGACAGAGGACTATGGAAGTATCCACGTTCATATTGGAGAGCTCATACCTCTGAGCAGATTCACAGAAGGAAAGCTCAACAGAGTACACAATGCATCTATACCAAGGTTAATTTAAAGAAGCAGTGTTGCACTTTTTTCTTGTCACAGATAATTTAAACGCTCCTCTGTTGATTTATAATCACAGTTTATGCTGTTAGTATATTTGAAGCTATCTTCTGACACTCATTTGTTATGATCTCAAACAGCGAGTTGTTCTGTTTCGAATTAATGTTCAGGTGCATGACTGTGCTGAGAAAGCAGGTTAAATCAATACCCCTTTGACCTCCAATAAATAATTATAAATTATTTCCAACTACAAGGATGCAGACCAGTTGGCTATTTACAAAGCACATTAATGAAGAGTGAACTCAGGACCACTAAGAACCAAGCCAGTTAGTGCTAAGGGGGAAGGGCTTGAAATTGGGTCCTCCAGATTACAAGACTAGCACCCTAAATCACTCAGCCACGCTGCCTCTAGGTATATCGTCTAGTTAAGTTCAAATAATAGCCTTGTTTGTAATGCAGATTCATGACTGTTTCCAAGTTTCACCAATGTCATGTTCTAATTAAGCTCTTCTTTTTGTTTCTTTTTCAGACATTTGTTTCATTTTTTGTCTGATGAAGAGAAAAAGGTTGTCAAATCCCTTGGTTACAAAGTCCTCTGCGATCTTCAAGCAGGAATGATCAGCTCTTCTAGTGTTCTTGTGGCCTCAATAATGCTACAGAACTTACAAGGACTCCATTTTGGTATGTTTGGTGGGAATGAGGGTGCTAGTGTAGTAACAAATTAAAAATTTCTGTGGAAACAATAAGAAACTTTACATTGATTGAGCTCGTTTTTCAAAGGAGAAAAGTTTTGATATTTGTTTGGGAACACCAACATGACCACCTTGTGAAAACGCTCTACCAGGCATCCCACTGTTAGTCAATGGCCAGTGTAACAAATTAATTGAATTTAATGTTACAATGTAACATATTAATTGATTTAAATTAATTAAGTGACTGGTTCATGGAGTGTTCCTGAATGCCTGCAATATCGTTCCCAGAGAACGTAACCCTTTTGGTTATAGCACCAAGAAATCGAAACCTCCGGGAAAAGTCGTTAAGGGAGCCAGGATTAGTTGCAGCAGTTACCCTCGCTGCGCATGTTCAAGAACCATTATTGAACTTGAACGCATGCGCACGATCAAACCGGAACATTTTCTGGCTGGCTCTGGGAACGCGATTGGAATACCTGTTGTTTTCTTGTTGTTGCAAAACTTTGCAGATGAACTGGTAGAAGAATTCACGTGGCTAAAAGAACTGTGTCACATGTGGAGTATACCAATCAAATCTGCAGGTTTGTATTTTACTTCTACCTTCTTCTTCTACCTTCTTCTGTTTCTCTCCTGTGGTGTAACTTCCTACACAACAAGCAGCTCCTTCTTTTCTCATAGTCCGTCGGGTGCGAGACGAAAGAGAGAATGGGTGGCCATTTTTTTCCCTTGCAAGTTTGTTTTGTGTCGCACTCGGTGACGGTCTGAGAAAATAGACAACAGTCTGGTCCAACAGTCCAGAATTGTAGGCTTACTGAGTCACGAGAAACAACTTACATTAAGTCTTGGAGGAAATAACGTAAGAGAAGTAACTTACTTTTTACAAATACTAAGCTATGTATTTTATTTAGTGTTTATCTCGCTTTCGAGATCGTTCTGTTTGACCCTCGTTGATCTTATCCCTCTGGTAAGACCCAAAATGCGTTTTGGTTTTCTGGGAAGGTGAAAACAAGAGAGTACTGTTCAAAGAGAGAACATTAGAAACAAAGAAGTCGTTGAAACATTTTTTTTACTTCTCGGAAACACGAGTTAGTGGTTGGATGTAACATTTCTTGTGCTAATTTTTTTTCCTACTGAATTTCTACCTCCAGGAGATTCAAATAATGTGGCCCTTGTCAGTGAAAGCATTAATTTGCTGAAGTCGTCTTTGGAAAAAACAGAAAACGGACTTGTAAAGATCAGAGGCAATAAAGCGAGCAAAAATAGGGAGCAAAGGGCTCCTGGAAAAGCTGCAAACAGCGACACACATCTCAACCATTCTGCCACGAACATCAAAGACGAGGCTGCTATACACATGCTATTAGCGTGCAAGAGGAATGTCATCTTGTACGATTTCTTCAGAATTGGAATGTTTTCCTTAGCAGCACACAACCAACCTTCTTCCGAAAAACATTTGGGTTTGTTGATAATTTTCTCTTCTATGTACATTAGAACTGTTGAATTCCAAGGCCCTATCTACACCACGCCGGAGAAATTTGAAAACGCAGCTTTATTTCTACGTTTGGGTCTACCGTCCACACTAATCCGTCACGAAAATGGAGCTTTGGAAAAAAACGCTCTTCAAGCCGGAGGGATTTGAAAACGCTTGCTTTGCCTTTTAGTGTGGACGGAAAAGATTTGAAGAACGGAGCTTATCGAAAGCGATAACGTCACAATAATCATGTGATTAATTAAATTTTCCTGCCCGAGGTTTCCTCAAACACAAATCCAAAATGACGGGTGATTGTTGCGTTTTTAAATTCCCCGGCGTTATGTGGACATGTGAAAAGATTTGATGCGTTTTCAGAGTGAAAACACCGTTATCAAATCTCTCCGGCGTAGCGTGGACGAGGCCCAAAAGCAACATCGTTGTTGACTTTGTTTTCTTCCTCTCCTCGTTAGTTCAATTGTTCGCTGACTTTCAGTTCCTGGCCAAGCTGCTGGTGAAAGAAGTTCCTCAAGTCACGGAAAGAACTAATGAGGTTATCATCACAATTTACTTAATTCATGCCACACTATGCAATCTCGTGCAACTTGCTTTATAAAACTTGATGAACACTGTAGCGTTTCCGTGAAACAGTCCTGAGAAATGTTCCCACATTGACACAGGAATGCACCACATGCATTGCGAGACAAGCTTGAAAGAAGCTGTCTTGTCAACAGCCCGCATATTATTCTTAAGGAATATAAAGGCTGAGTACAAAATCACTTTGTACAACGGAAAATTTAATTTTGAAAAAGTATCACTCGTTACGACCGACGATGCTTTGGTATTTGGCGAGAGCTCGAACGCCTCTACTCCAGCTTGCTAATAACTCAAGCCTTCTTTCGTTTTTCTTCTTTTTTTCAGACTTTTGAATACTTTCGGGAGACAACTCAGTTACTAGAGGAGCACGGCTCGATAAGTGTTCGGAATGGCAAAGTTGCGATACTTCAGGACAAAGATGTGAGCTTTAGCGCTAATATGTGGAGACCAATTTTGACAGCATACTGGGTAAGTAACATAAGAGAGACTTCTCAGTTCATATGGAGCTGCCCAACCAAATGCACGCGGTAAAACTATGTTACTTCATTCCCCACAATTTGTTTACTCAAAGTGATAGAGCGCTTAAGCAAACCACAACGAGAGCGTCACCAATGAGTAGAGCAATGGCTGTGCACGTGCGTTATTTTCATTTGCAATTGAACGCTGGTGTTACATATTTAGCTTGAGCAAGTTCTGAGACTGATAGGCGCACTGAACTGATCTAGACAATTGCGAAATTTGAAGGTAAAATATAAATTCATTTTTTACTCGGCGTTGTCCTCGGGGTCGCCGTTGTCGTTACTTAAAACTCCCTATTAATTATGTTGAGTAGTTTTGAAGGCTTTTTAATTTGCTTTTTTTTAGATTACGTCCCAGTTCTTTGTCAATTATCCTGATGGTAACCACGAAAGACCGCTGACTGAGATTGTAAGGCAAACTCAGGACAATGCAGCAGAACTTGTCCTTACTGGTAAGCAAGGCTCACTAACACCCTCGAGACAACCCTAGGGACAATGTTTGGGAACACATCCTCGGGGCTAGAAAATGTGTTCTATGAAACGAAGGAATGTGATGACCAATCTGCCAAATTAAAAAAAATTATTTTATGGTCATACTTTAAGTCTATTCTCTCATCGCACTCCCTTAACCCCCTCTCCTCCACTATAGCATCATTATCTTGTTTTTAGCCGGCGTAAATGAAAGCAAGATAAAATGGGTAGTTCTATTCACATGTAATAATCTATCTGTCATCTATAATTTTCAATCTATAATCTGTTTAAATTAGCTCTCGCCATCTGTCAAGTGATGTTCTACAAAATTGAACCACAGAAAGAAACTATCGCTTTTATTCTTACTATATATTATCACAATCAAAATGCACTTTTTACTGGTTTTCTGTCACTGTTTAAAACAGTTTGTGTGCATGTTGTTTTCTTCAGGAGATGTCAAGTTCTATGAAGTCCTCTCACTCGACTTGTTAAGGAATTCTGTTATGGCTTTGGTCGAATTGCGAGTCCTCAAAGCATCTAAAAGGTAAAACCACGCGGTTCCCGGTGCATACTAAATTTCTCGGCTCTTGTTCATCAACAAGGAGTTTAAATGAACCACAACGGTAACGGCATGGGAACGTCGTTGAACAAAAGGGTTTTTGAGCAGTACAGAGGCTGTGCACGTGCGTTATATTTCTTGGTGCATTTCTTTGCCGTCCTTTGCAAAATAACAACGTGAAATGACCAAATTCTGCGTTGTCTGGAGAATGTGAACCACAAGGACTAATATAACTTGTGTTTCAGATTCAGTTTCGACATGAACAAAAACAGTGATAAACAAAGTTATAAATGACTATAGAATATCGCTTTGACTTGTAAGTAAAATTTTAAGTCAGGTTTTTATCGACGTTGTCTTTGGCGTCGCCATCGTGGTTACTTAATTTCCACTATGTCTGATCGTGCCAAGCTCCAAGCTTTATTTACGTTAAAATGTTACAGTCTAAACGGTTTTGACTGTGATCTTTCGTAGTGTTGATGGCGCTGTTTTAATCTCAGTTCCAAGCAGCGCGAAGGCTGTTGAAACCTGCCAGAAAATAGGTGAGCAACAAATTAATTTTCTTGAATGCTGTCCTTGCAAAACAAAGTGAATTCGATAAAGAATTTGAAGTGATGATAATAATAAACCTATAGTCTTGTCAAACTAAAATGATGTTCTTGTTTAATCTTCCTCAGGAGAATTTCTTGACTTGCCGTCCAATTCGTCGCTGTTCTCCTCGCATCTGTCCAAGCTGTGAGTGCTCGGCACACAACGTTATCACTGGACAAAAGGCTGATGATTCTCAGATGGAGTAAAAACAATGCCTTACACAGGCGTCACTGAAACCAAAGTGGAACAGTTCTTGGAGCGAGTTAAGTTTCTCGCACGTACAGGGTGGAGAAGATAGCGCGTGCGAAATTGTCGACTGTAAGAGAAGAGAGCTGGCAACAGTTCATAATCTAGCTGAAATCTCGTTTAGTCTGGATTTAAACTGAAAGAAAACTTCACCTTCAAGAGACATTGAAATATATTTGATAACTAAGCTAGTGGTTAATATAAATCCACATGATACGACTCTTCCAGTTTATGGAACAAGTTAAGTGTCCTTTGCTCTTTTACAAAAGAAAATCAGAATAAAAGAATGTAGTAATAAGCTATCATTATTTCATTTACCTTTTAGAGTCGATGTTGCACAAACCTTTGTTTTCCAGCTTAACGTACTCATTACAGTCCATTTTTTTGTTACTTTTGAGTCTAACAGTGTATTCAATTTTCTTTGAATGCAATGTAGTGGTTGTTGGAATAGCTTACTCTAGATATATCTTCTACGATGGAGTTACTACATGGAAGGAACCGAGATGATTTCTTTAAATGACAAATATTTAATTAATTTCCAATGACGGATAAGATATATTGAGAACGTACACTGTAAAATGATTCCTTTAGGCGACAATTATTAAATAAACCTTTACAATAAATGAATGAATCAATAACTGTCAATCAGTTGTGTAGCCTATTGACGTTCATGTGCGTTATGGCTCAGTTTTAACTAAGAACAGAAAGCAAAAATTTGACGTAATTTAACTTTTGTAAATTTTGAGCTCAAAATAATAAATCTAATTCCACTGAATAAAAGAACGAAGTTAAAAAAGTAAAAAAAAAATCATTTGTTGTTATGTTATCACTCTCACTCATTCCTTCTTCCTTTGCGAGAGGGAGAAATCTGATTCGACGCGAAAACATTTCGCGCGAAAGTAATTAATAACAGCTAATGAGAGACAAAATACGGATCACATGAAGTTAATTGCAGGAATGGCTCCGAGCCTTTTGATAATAAATCGCTGACCAAACCTGTATATGCTGACATAATTGCTTACATCATATAGGCGAATCTTTGCTGACGTCATTGTTTACATTTTTCCTCATTAACATACGACTTTGCGCATAGAAGGCATCATGCTAGACACGATTTTACAAGAAAAACTTAAAGAGCTTGTGAAACTTAGTAAGTGGTGAAATTTTTGGTTCTTTGGGTGTAATATTCGAGGAGAAATTGGCTTTCAAAACCATCAAAATTTCTGTGTGGCAAAAGCGCTAATGAGCTCATACATTCTTTGTAAAATTTTGAGCTTTTAAACCCTCGTCGCACAAAAAGTATTCAATACATCGCGCTCAAATTCCTTGGGACAGTTAATCGTGCTGTGCCCTTTCAATATTCAGTATTAATCTCTTTGTAGCTCCATCAGAAACTGTATCGCTTATGGTAATGAGGCAAATATTGTAAACAAAGATTCTCCTATACTTTCACCACCTTTCATGTTCGTCCATACACCTTCATTCACTGATATACACGTTCATAGATCTTCATTCACATTCGTACACCTTTATCGACCTTCATACACTTTAATTCACCTTCATACACCTTACATGCACCTTAATTCGCCTTCATCCACCTTCATACACCTTAATTCACCTTCATACACCTTCGTACACCTTCGTACACCTTCATCCACCTTCATACACCCTCATACATCTTCATACACCCTCATTCACCTTCACCACCTTCATGCACCTTCCTAGAACTTCGTACACCTTGATACACCTTCATTCACCGTCATCCACCTTCATTCACCGTCATTCACCTTCATACACCTTCATTCACCTTCAGTCACCTTCATACACCTTCATAGACCTTCGCACACCTTCATACACCTTCATTCACCTTCATACACCTTCATCCATCTTCATAGACCTTCATTGACCGTCATTTACCTTCATTTACCTTCATCCTCCTTCATAGACCTTCATCCACCTTGATAGACCTTCATTCACCTTCATCCACCTTCATAGGCCTTCATACACCTTCATCCACCTTCACAGAGACCTATTAGGTTATCCTTGTGTTTTCTGTTTTCTTGGTGTCAGCCCTAGCCTAAGTCCTGAGAAGAAGAGGTAATAAATTCACTGAAATTCTCATGCTTGTTTGGATAATTAATTAACGCAAGATGTAGCTTAGATGTTATTGTTTTTATAATCGGTTATCAGAGCAGTTCGTTTGTGTCTTTTCAGTTGATAAACTAATCACAGAGCACTATTTTACTGTTTCTTTTGTTTGTTTGTTTTTGTTTGTTTGTTTGTTTGTTTTTTCACGTGATCAGTTTCAACGAACCCAGACCAGTGCTGAACTAAAGCGGTGACTATTGACGACTATTCGCCACTATCCGTGACTGTTCACCACCATTCGCTATTCGAGTTTTTTTAGACACCCTGCTAAAGGTCAGGAAATGGTCAGGAAAAAGACATTTTCCCTATGAAAAAGGATTTGTTAAAAACTTGTCAGTCATAATGAATGGGTGGAAAGGAGGGCTGCCCCTGAGGGCAGGCTAGAAACCGTTACTAGTTATGTCTGCTGTTTATTTGGTCAGAGAAATTTCATTTTTATCAAGGGAAAGTCAGAGAAAAGCATTGTTCCGGACCTCTAGTTTTGTCCCTAACTCAAAACCTTGCATTGTGGGTAACAAATTATGTTTGGAATTCAAGACAATTGATGTTAAATACATTTATCAGAATTATTTTTGATATGTTTATATTTTTTGCTTTTACACAATTTTACAGTCCCAATGTTGTCACCGAATAGTCCGAGCACGCCTTCCGTGCCTATCATGGTAAACACCTGACATCTTTAGTTTTCAGGGCTTGGCTCTGTAAAATGCCAACACAACTGAGAATAAGACACGTTGTGCATTTAAAACGCGGCGATGAATTTAAAGCTCCCGAAGACACATATTCAGTCTTTCCTTGGGGTTTTAAGTGATATCACAAAGGACTTCAAGAGTCAACTTCTTGAAAACTATTCAACGAATTTCATTTGAAATACCTGTACTTTTTTAGAAGAAAATAACTGGCTACTGAGTGCGTGCTTTATTCGATATTTTTTTATTGACTATCATTGTCTGCTCTATTGTTTGACGCACAGAAATCTCAATGAAATATTCTGATGCGGCAAACACTTTTCTAGTGGGTGGAATGAATTTTAATCGTGTATGTAAGGAAGTCTCAAAGGACATTCCGTTCATTTTAGCGTCAGAAAGCGTCGTGTGTTGTGAAGGTGAACCAGTATCTTCGTCGATGTGCTCCCCTTCGCAGATAAGTATACGCTTTGGTTTTTTCATTTCATGACCTTGTTCGCTTTTCGCCTCGTTTCGCTACGCTTGCCCTTTTCCGCAGTTTAGTGGTTTAGTATAACCAGTTCGTTAAGCAATTTTTTACGTCCACACAGTGAAGAAATTGTTGAATACTGGGAGGGTGTGAAACTTTCGGAATAAAGAATTACCAAGTTCGTTTAGACAAGTACATCGGAATAGCAGGTTTGAAAGTTTCTTACTGAATACCACATTTCAGAAATACTAGCTCTCTTGTTCGTCGTATTTGTAACTGTTTAATGTTGTCCACGGCGGGTCTGAACTACCGGTCACATTCCACAGGTCAGAGTACAGAGTCACTGTGCTACAGATAACTAAACAGCACCAAAATTCAGTCTCCTAACCCTAATTAGCCCTAGCACTCTGCGAAAATGTTGTTTTAGATCGAGGGGAAACTTTTGGCATAGTTATTCATCAGTAGAGTAAGGATTTCTACTCTTGACGTGTGGAATGTGACTTGTGTTTTAGACCCGGCTTTTTGTCCATTGCTCCGATGCTCTGAGTTGCAAAGGGTATGAAGATTTGACTGACTTAATGTCAACAGTTTTAAAGTTACGTCAATAATATTCCCTGAGAATTTAAATTCTTTTCTCATGCAGGAACAGTTTGTTTCCATACAATTGCTGAACTTACTGCTCGTGAATGTTTTAATTGGAGTTTAATTTAGTCGGTTTTACTTTGAGAGCGACTTTGTTGAGATGCTACACAGCCATCCTTGTACGGTCCTTTGCCACACGATTGATTTCTGATACATTTTCGGGTAAGTAATATCAAAATATTTGGTTAGAATTTCAGACGTAAAGGCAGATTTGAGTTATAATTGCATTGTGGCTTTTGTTCATTTATCCTCATGTTTTCATAATTGCTCACATTTTCGTGAAATCAGAAATTACTTGACGAATGGAACCAATTTTGAGCAACTGAAACGTGCGTTGAATTCTGGCGAGAAAATAATCCTAAGAGAACATTAAGAAATTTGCTAATGCAGGCGATATTGTCCGATGTTATATGGCCGGTTTCTAACTACCAAACTGATTGACCGACTGATAACACCTCAAACTCAAAGGTGATATATTTTTGACAGTTTCCTCTCTCCTTCTGGCATTAGACGAACAGAGGGGAACCCAAAGGAAATGTAACCATTATGAGCAGCCGTGTTCAGCTTTGAAGCTCCGTTCTTTCCTCATCAGTCTCTTCATATTGCGATCAACTCCAATTTCAGGTAAATTCTAGGTTTTTATCTTTATTTTACAAGTATGATCTGACCTTGTTGTAAAGTCTGATTTAAAAATTCTGACTAAGATAGCTATCACGATAAATTGATTGTTATGGCTCAGTTTGACCCTTGCTACAATTTTATGATTTTTTTGTTCTAGTGTATGGTAATTTATATTAAAATGTAACAGAAACCTTTTTGGATTGCAGATTGTAGTTCTTGGGCTCTAGCGCAACCTGGTAGTTGACCACAGGAAATGACTGATTTCAGATAAGTACATCGTAGTTTTGTCATTTGTTCGTCGTTTTCCTGGTAAACGATTTAATTCAGAGCAAGATTGATCGAAATACAATATACCACCAGAATCCCAGACCTAACACGTTTGTTCTCAGTAAATTTTCTAAGCGAAAAGAAAGCCAGCCACCACTATAAAATGCATTTCTCTAGTCTCTTGATTTCAGGCTAGCGAATACAATGTAATATGCCTGAAAATAGCGACATCATGATTGTACAACTACAAGACTGTTCTATTGAATAAAAGGAGATTTACTTTATTTATTAACATTTGCTCTCTTTTTTCCAAGGTTGAACACAGAGTGCACGTGCATTGAAAGAAAATGCAGCCATTTTGGATTGTAGTGTTTTACCCTTCGCTTCGATGCAAGCAGACGACATCTGAAAGATTTTATAGTCAGATAAGCTCGTTGTCATTTTCTTAACTCTTCTGTCTTATACCATTTACAGTATCAGTCCAAGAAAGAAAATAATTGATTTTCTTTTATCATGTTGAGTACATCCTGAGGGAAATAACCAAATAAACTGTCTTCATGTAGCAAAAAAAAAAAAATAATTTTATACTGCTCTGTGCGTTCAAACGCTGCCTGAATAGCATTTATGCTTTAAATGTCTCTGTGAACCGCTAGCTCTGCATTGTTTTGACCAAATTCCTAAGCCTAACGCAATTTTTAAAAGTCAGTATATCAAAGCTTCCTCTTTTCTTTTTCATGCAGGTTTTGTAAAAGATATGCTGAGAGAAAACAAATCCATTTTGTACGACAGTGCGTGGCTCTAATGTTCTTTGGTACAAAGTAAGTATTGCAAACATCTTGGTTCAGATAGACCAGATATTATCTTCGCAGTTTTCTATTCATTAACTGAGAAATGTTGTCTAAATGTACCACCAAAGCTAAGCAGTAACGTTCATAAAATATTTTTTGGCGGTGTTAGAAATTTATCTGCAACTTGCTTCACTTGGTTTCTGGAAAATTTATGAAACGAAGGACTGAAAATTTGCCAATGCAAGAAAAGCAACTTCGTTAGCTCTTGGACTCAGTGGTTTCAATCAGTAGTTCACTGCTTGCTAATGGCTGGAAACGCTTTTTCTCTACAATAAGTCCAGCACCTCAAATTTTCCTTTGTTTTCGGTTTCAGTCCAAAGTTAATAAAATCTCCTTCCATGTCAATACATTTCAAAGTATCTTGCAGAGAAAATCTTTAACTATTTTAATGTCCTCGGCAGAACCAGGAAGTTTTTTTGAGATTTGCCGGCCAAAAAAAATTTAGTGTTTTCTTAAATAGTTTTACCATACAGTATTGATACCTGCTTTAAGAAGTCACTGCAGAATTGTCTGTTATTAAATTTATAAACACGTCTCGAATTTGTTGATCAAAAAAAATAGTTCGTTTTATGTTTAAACTTCCTTTTTGCCAGGTGAACTCGGATATTGAAGAGAAAGTGTTGTCATTTTGGATTGCCGTGTGTAATTCTTGAACGCTGGTACACTATGACATATTGGAAAAATCTTAATTCAGATAAGTTCACCCTTTCCTTATTTTACTTGGATTTGTCGTCGACCACTTTAATAACTGTGTCATTCCAAGTATCCTGTAGAGAAATCTAATCGGGAGTAGTGAAAGATGAAATTTTGATCCTGTGGTGAGCTTGGGACAAAGAATTGAACATCTCAGTCCGTGACGGGATTCGAACCCATAAACTCTTAGATACCGGTTGGGCAACGAGGAATTGTTCTGACTTCCGAACGAATTCTTAAAAGTAACACGATTGCGAGAGATTTGTTCATCAATTTCAATAAAGTAATGCTTTAGAAAAGCACTGTAAATGTGTATTTACGGGCAAATATTCGAAATTAACACAACTGGAGATCCGATAATCGTTGAAAAGTAATTTCATTTGTCGTTTTTTGCTCTTTTTATCACCAGGTTGAATGCAAGCATCGTTTCAGTAGAAAGTGTAGCCATGCTGGATCAAAGTGTGTAAGGTCTCGAAGCCTGGGTCAAGTTGACAGCCATTGAAAACACCTTTTTTTCAGGTAAGTCGTTTTCTTCTCTGTTTACCATTGAACGGTTTCAGTCCAAAGAGTGATCAGAGTCTGACCATATAAATGCCTTCCTGACCCTTGTTATAAGTATCTCAGTTAGAGAGAAAATATTAGAATCAGGATATATTGTAACTAGTAAGAAGAATTTTACTTGAGGATTGGAGACTTGTCCAGTGACATAATGGAATCAAAGTTAACAGAATAAAACAACATGCTGGTGTTAATTATTATAACTTTCGTAAGAACATTGTGAAAACAGTAAGTGTTAACTGATACAGTCAATATTAACCAGTTATTTTGTTGATGTCTCCTTTCTTTCTAGGTTAAATGCCCTTTCAAAGAAATATGTAGTCATTTTGGATTGCAGTGTACTGGCTTTTGGACCCAGGCCTGGAAATATCTTACTTCAGATAAGTCGTTTTCTTGTTTCTCTAGTCGTTTACCATTAACGGATTCAGTCCAAGAGTAATCAAAATATAACCCCATCGTACCTTGTTGCGTTGTCAAGTATGTTACAAAGGCAATGTTACCAAATTCACAAACTAAGAACAAAAGAAATGTATGATAATCAATTGGGAAAATTACTATTTTGAGTTTGAGACTGAAGTGAAAGGTTGAACATCGCAATTTATTATATTAAAGGACAACTTGAAATGGCCGAATATTCTCCGCAATGAAAAATTGAAGTGCTTTTTACTGACATTTTGAATTCAAATTTAACAGAATAAAAACGTGGCGGTGGTACTAGTAATTGTTACAAATTTATTTTGATATAAACATTGTGAAAAACAAAGATTCTAAAGTAGCATTTCAACTTACTCTCGGCTTGGCTTTGCGAACGAAGATTTAAGGAAGTGATCCACTTATGCTGCAGACAGAGAACCATGTACGACAACTTACGAGAACAATTCCAGTTTAATAATACAATGATAATTTGCAGTGCGAACAATGCTTTCCTTATACGAGGCCGCAAATGAACTTTAAAGGCGATTCATTTAGAGAAGGAATTGCTCAAAATCAAATGTGTATTAAAATAGTATTGTCAGGCATTCAAGAACGAACAGCAACTTAATTTATAACGACTGATAGAGCTTATGACTTTATCGGCATGACAATTCTAATTGCGCTTTGGTAAACACGATCATTTTTTGGTCATCAATGTTTGAAGCTTGACCAAAATCTATATAAACATGCGCTACTGTTTCGTCTGTGTAACTGATATAAGTACAGTGTTAAACATGGAGGTGAATGAAAAAATGTCATCGCCTAGGGCAAATTAGTGTCTTGCTACACCATTTAATATGGAAAATTAACGTTTAGAACACAGAAAACAAAATTAATTTTTCAGGTGGCTGACAATATTTACGAGCATTGTTTGGTTTCGATACGTACTTGCATGTGTCCGGGCACAAGTGGGCTCAAGCCTTGAGAGAAATGTCATGTTTTCGATGTAGCGATGTTTCACTGACATAGATTTCAAAGTGTAGTTTGAGTATTTTCTTTTTCTCAAGAAAACAACAGTTTGTTGCATGTGAATAAAGTTTTTGTGTCAGTATTCAAGCAAACAACAAACAAATAACATTCCAGCTAGAATAAATATGTGACGCAGGGTAGCTGAAATGATAAATTGAAGTAATGGTCGATACATTTTGTAACAAACAGCACAAAAAAAATGGACCCAGAGAAAAAATAGATAAATAAAACAAGTACACAGGTCAAAAGGTGTCAAAACTACTGTTTACACATATGAAATGTAATAATGAAATGGAAAATAGATAAAATAGAATCGAAAACTTTAGAAAGCTTTGAATTTACATAGTATGTTAATTGCTGCACGCGCAGTCTCCCGCTTCCTTGGAATGTCGTCTTCCGTAAAAAATAAACAATCTTCAATCTAAGCAGGAGCCATAACCGGGGACGCAGACCGTAAGTCTCGGGATCTGCGCGCACCTAATGATATGGAGCACTTTTGCTATTTTTAGAACAAATTGCGCCACCCTGACGACATACATCCGCGCGGATCCACGCACATGTCGTGGGTTCTCGCGTGGATCTTGTCTAAAGAATAAAGTTTATGTAAGAAATCTCTCTACTCTGGTATCGAGGTAATTTGTGAATTTCTCAAACAGTGCTTAATCATAACCAAAACCTGTTTTTGATAGTTTCTTATTATTTCTGCTCGTTTGGCAAGTTTGCAAAAATTTTTGGAAGGAAAGTCTGACCCGTACAAGTAGCTCCAGGGCGTGCACTTTAAAGTCCGAGTCGGTGTTTTCAATTGTAGCTAATTGGCAACAAATCTTGACAAAGAGTTCTTTCGTTATCTTTGTGCTGAGATTCTGCAACAATTTTCACCGACGCCAAAAGGCTACTATCATGTGTGTCTCTTCAACGTAGTGAAATTTTACACAGCTGCGAAAATAAAATAGACAAGGAGTTTTGATAACTCAGCCAACAAAATCGAAATCGTTATTCGAGTTGATTAAAGAAAGCGTCATCGTAACTTTGCTGATTATTCCTGCTGTATTCACATATTTTCAGCTAAGCAGTTTAATATGTTCTCAAACATTTATCAACCTTGAACATATTTAAAAACTAGAGATATTATTACGGAAGTCCAATTTGTCATGTTTACTGACTGTACAAAACACGCATCGACGGGCGCTCTTATTCATCGACAAGAGACAATTTATCGAATTTTTACACAAACAAAGCCTAGCCGTATCTATAGACGTAAACTTATTGGGCCTTGATGAAATATCAAGTGTTGCTTACAATTAAGGCGAAATGCAAACTTGCAATTTTTTACTACTTTTCGGTGGCGATAGACTCTGGCGAAATCCCCGCAAGCGTGTGGCAAGAGGAGGGAAACTTTGAAGTCCTAGAACGCTGCAATATCCAAATTTTTCCAACTAGTCTTTTGTTGTGTTACGGAAAAGCTGTTAATCTTCAGCATATGTGAAATTTAGAGTGGATTAATGTGGAACTCTTGTAAAAGAAGCAGCGGAACACGACTTAGTCTGCGTGATATAAAACGGGACGTACCTAAATTCGACACTGCCTTACTTCAGTCGAATTGGAGCAGCTTACGACGAAAATACTTTAGCAAAATTCCAACAGACATAAACGTATTGAGTTGTGGGCCAAAAGCATAATACATGTCGGGAATTTCGGATGCCGTTTCCCCCGCGCTACAACCGCAAAAATCCTCGCCGCATGTACGCGCGCTTTCCGCTCACGATGGCGCAATTTGTTCTAAAAATAGAAAAATTGTCCCATATTATAGGGACAGCCCCAATACTAGAAATGGCGCGTGCTTACGGTCTCCGTCCCCGATTATGGCTCCTGATCTAAGCTCATTTTAGCAACTCGGTGTATAATTTTCACATCGATTCGACATAGGGAAGATTAGTACAAAGTTATTGCATTGAAAAACGTTATTATCAGAAGTTAGAAACTAGTCTCACTTAGTGCAGGAACCGTGATTTTACAAGAAGTATTTACAAGCAGTATTACTGAGGAAAGGTTTCAAGACATAATTATCATTAAGGTTTAATTTTTTGCTTTGGAACTTTTGGACAAACCTTTTGAATTTTAATCATATTCGTCTATCCTTTTCATCTTTTATATGGAGTTCTTAAAAATGAAACAAATTTTAGAACATGCAAAGGGTGAAGATTAACTGAGAGTGTCTCTTTCCATGTTCATCAAATTATAAATGCGGTATAGTAATAAAACATATGTGCAGTATGTGGTGATTAATCATCTAGGAATGTTAATTTTCGTGCAATAACTTGTCAAAAGGACCTCCATCTTGGATTTCAAAATTTTGCAAATATGTCAAAACGTTTGAAAATACTAAAAACTATGGCGATTCAAATTTTCTTTTTATTTAAGACTTTGTAAAAACCAAAAAAATCTCATAGACTTGAGCTTAGAAAAGTACACCAAAATTCATAAAACACCTTTGAGCGTGCTTGTTTGCCACAGGAACGTCAAAAAAAACAATGAGCTAATTGACAAAACAAAACGTTCCCTGATTGTTTTAACAAGGAGTTACCAAGTTTAGTTATTTATATTGACCTGCGTCAGTTTCCATTGTTTTCACTTTATCAAGATACTGGAAAGAGCATTGACCTAAATCCTGTTTCGAGACGCATTGGCAATAATTTAAGTGAGATAAGAAAGTACTTAAACACAATACATTTGAACCTGGTTAATACAGGGAAATGGTTATGAATCATGGCAAATTTCTTTGTTGTATGTTTTTGTTGGCTGTTTGGGGCGGTGGGGGAGGTTGACCCTGCACAAAATCTGGAAAAATACAAAAAGTGGTTATGTGTGCTCATACGACTAACCAATAGAAACATTGCGATTGCGTAATTCATGCACAGTCTAGGAGCATAAAACAAAAAGAAGTACAGGGTCAAAGACCTTCCAACATAACTCTTAGCCTGTTTGTTTGCTTTTTTGATGTTTCTTAACCATTCCCTCTATTAACTATGATTTGAACAAATACAACTGTCTAAAGGATATGCTTGAAATTGTATCGATGACCTATATAAGAAACTGGAACCGAGAATCAAACACGTAACCGTGAGGAAATTTAGTCGTGGACATGTTAAAAGGTCGTTAATAATTTGCAGCAGGAAATTTTTTCACATCATTGCTGATAAAGGCTGTATTTTTACTCCGCATTGGTAAGTCTATTTCTTAGGTGGTCGGTAATAGCAGATCGAGTTTTGATGTTGTTTCCGAAGCAATATTTGTTTTTCAACTCCTTGGCAGGCAAGTGTACTATGGTTTCTGATAGTTAAATAAGCCACGCTTTGGTAAGCAGTGAAAACACAAGGTCAATTTACAAGGACCGACGTTAACTAATAAAAAAAGAAGTACCGGATCCTGTCCCTGTAAAGGATGTAATTGGACTTGGTGATGTCGGACTACTGACAAAACCGCTAGGCTGATAAAAAGGTTTGAGAACGACATAGTCAATTCGTACATTTCGAAAAGCTTAAATAAAAACGTCCAGTGCCTTGAAAAGATTGCAGAGGCTTTGTTTTTGATTTTTCGGTTTTACGTTCTTTTATCAATAATATCAATACTTTTGAAGCATGAATCAGTGGTACTCTATTAAAAGTTAAAGGAACACAGTCGGCTGGAGCACATGCGCATTAGTTACCATTTGATTTCATAGTTAATTTGCATATCACAGAGACACGATCCATACTGTTTTTAACCAAATATGATACAAAAACTATCATAGGATGAGCAAAAGCCCACTCAAAAGCAGGTTTTTTCACTAAACGATTGAAAATCAAGCAAAACACTGCGAAGATTGAAGCGGATTTCTAGATGTACTCGACGAGTATCTTTGATTTCAGGTTGAGGTGAACTTTTTCAAAGTGAGGAAACTGGTGTCCAGGTCAGCGCGGTCCCAAAGCCGACTGTGTCCCTTGAAGGATACCAAAAACATGAAAACCATCTTTAACAAGAGGTGCTGTTTTCTGTAAGCGATAATTCAACCAAGTATTAAAACAGCGGAGCAGGGCTTAAGTTTTGTATCACTCGACTTCAGTTTGCAGAGAAATATTAAGCCAAGGCCCATCCAAGGATGCGAATAAGACAAGTGGAAACGAATATGTCAGTTTCTTTCTTAAGATTTGTTAAGTGCAGTTCAGAAAACCTGAAAAAGGACATTAAATGCAAGTCATTTCTTCCCTACTGGTTCAGATCGAGGCAAAGCGTGTTGTGGATCATAAGTAAGGAAACAAGGTCGTGTCAACATGCCAACAGAAGTAGATAGTTGCTGCAAAGTTAAAGTTTTAACTTTGAAAATGAAATTTACAATTTTAACTTTAAAATTTCTAGGTCCAAAAATGTTTTCTAACAAAAGAATTCACAAAGTTAACCAGTCTTCATAATGATTTCATGAAAACGTTTTATTGTGATCACTCTTGATCATTATGTAAGAATTAATAACCAACAGTTATTGTGCTTGACAACGGTACAGTAATCTGTTTATCATTAGTACAAATCTACCGGATTATACTAATGCAATACTGCATTCTGATTGGCTAAGGTATATTTTGTACGATCATCCGTTACTATTCAGTGGTTGAAGATTGTCTGCAAAATAGGGATATTTTTTCTCGTCTCACCGAAGTTTCGGAAGAGGATTTAGAAATATTGAATGGATAATCAAATTCTCCAGAGGGCTCAGTGAAACAAGGCCATTTGCTGTCACAGCACTCGAAATTTTAGAAAAAAAAAACTGATAATCGCTCGGACAAAGCTGAAAGATGGACTCAAAAGACAGTTCATTCTGCCATCGATAACAGTATGGTGACGTTTTAAAGTGTAGAGATTTAATTGGCAATCATTTAGTAAGAGTTCTATATTTAAACAACTAGTTTATTTTGCTTAGTATTTGTTTATTTTTTTCTGAAGCCAAAAGCTAGCGTTACCTTGTGAACATTTCATTATATATGTAAGCACCGTAAGTTTTATTTGGAGAGAAAATGTAGAACAAGTAGGAGAGTATCACAGCAGCACCCTCACTCCGACAGTTCATCGCATAATAATACATGTTGATTCTGCGTAACACATTCTGACAAACAGTTAATATTTGATTCGATCAACAGGTAGCCTGAGGAATAGTAAAGAAAGTGAACAAGGATACACCACAGCGAACAACTGGCTAAAAGACAAATGCAGAAACACTTTCAAATAAATTGTTTTTGAGCTTCGAAATAAACTTTAAGAAAAGCACCTGTACTCCGTTTATCGTAAATCTGTCGATCCTCATAGTAAGTTACCATGGAATAGTTGATTAACAAATGAAGCGGACGTGAATATATATAATATCAAGTCTGTATGAGGGAAAAATAAAGTGATAGAGATTTTCGCAAATAACGAAAGTAAACTTAGCTGATATAAGGAAGGTGCAAAGAGCAAATTAAAGACTAGACTCCAATAAGCTCTTGCACCTTCCTGTGGTAAAATATTATTTAGAAAATAACTGTAGAAAAAATATGCCGCAGAACCAGAAAGGTGAGTGCGGTTAAACCTGTGTCGTTGTCCTTTACTTTGCATTTAAATTCAGTTCAATCCAATGAACATTGCTCATTCCCAAAGCAGAGGGCAATGCCAGAAAAAAATCGTCAGATAATAAAAAAAATCGTGAGATATTCCTACACGTGCCATTGTGCACAGTAGTTTATCTTCGGCCAAAAATCCCCCACCATCTTACAGGGAAAGATTGTTCGAAGGGTCTTAATTCCTGTCCCCCAAAACCTCCACTCCCCTGAATGAAACAATCGCGAAAGAGGATTAAATCTCTTCCATAATCCTTTACTTTCCTAGAGAGAATATTTGGAGAGGAAGTTTAACTCTCATCCATAATCCTCCACTCGTCCTTTAAAGTTCAAAAAGGGGTTGTAATATGAGGTAGACTTCCTCCCAAAGTACTTTTCTCTGAGAGGGTAAAGGTTAAGAAGTAGCAGTAAGACTAAACTACTCTGTGTCGACACTATGGGCATATATAGCAGTCTAGTCTTTCAGCCATTTCCTAAACCTTGACCATCTTAAAGAAAATTACTTTGGGAGGAAGTTTTACTCAAAATGTAACCACTTTTCACTTTTAAGGAAAGATTAAGTGATTATGGTTAAGACGTACACTTCCCTCCAAATCTCCTTCCTAGGAAAGTAGAGGATTATGGAAGAAATTTATTCCTCACGCGCGATTGTTTCAGTCAGTGGAGTGGAGGTTTGAGGAACAGAAATTAATGCTCTTCGAACAATATTCCCCGGTAAGATAGTGGGGAATGTTTGGCCAAAAGATAAACCACTGTGCCCAAAATATAGTGTAGGGGTATCTCTCACTGACGATTTTCTTAAGGCATTGCACACCGCTTTGGAAATAGAAAATGTATCTTGGATTCAACTACATTTAAATGCAAAGTAATTCTACTTCCAAGCAACGTAGAGGATAATCAATATTAAAAATAAAAGCATTTGCACCTTGTTTATTAAGATTTCTGGAGTCATTACGTTAATTGAATATATGAATAAATTAACCACGGAAAGAGTCATCTTGCTCCCTACTACCTCCTCTGGGGAGGAGGAAGGAGGGAAAAAGAGTCATCTTGCTCCCTACTACCTCCTCTGGGGAGGAGGAAGGAGGGAAAAAGAGTCATCTTGCTCCCTACTACCTCCTCTGGGGAGGAGGAAGGAGGGAAAAAGAGTCATCTTGCTCCCTACTACCTCCTCTGGGGAGGAGGAAGGAGGGAAAAAGAGTCATCTTGCTCCCTACTACCTCCTCTGGGGAGGAGGAAGGAGGGAAAAAGAGTCATCTTGCTCCCTACTACCTCCTCTGGGGAGGAGGAAGGAGGGAAAAAGAGTCATCTTGCTCCCTACTACCTCCTCTGGGGAGGAGGAAGGAGGGAAAAAGAGTCATCTTGCTCCCTACTACCTCCTCTGGGGAGGAGGAAGGAGGGAAAAAGAGTCATCTTGCTCCCTACTACCTCCTCTGGGGAGGAGGAAGGAGGGAAAAAGAGTCATCTTGCTCCCTACTACCTCCTCTGGGGAGGAGGAAGGAGGGAAAAAGAGTCATCTTGCTCCCTACTACCTCCTCTGGGGAGGAGGAAGGAGGGAAAAAGAGTCATCTTGCTCCCTACTACCTCCTCTGGGGAGGAGGAAGGAGGGAAAAAGAGTCATCTTGCTCCCTACTACCTCCTCTGGGGAGGAGGAAGGAGGGAAAAAGAGTCATCTTGCTCCCTACTACCTCCTCTGGGGAGGAGGAAGGAGGGAAAAAGAGTCATCTTGCTCCCTACTACCTCCTCTGGGGAGGAGGAAGGAGGGAAAAAGAGTCATCTTGCTCCCTACTACCTCCTCTGGGGAGGAGGAAGGAGGGAAAAAGAGTCATCTTGCTCCCTACTACCTCCTCTGGGGAGGAGGAAGGAGGGAAAAAGAGTCATCTTGCTCCCTACTACCTCCTCTGGGGAGGAGGAAGGAGGGAAAAAGAGTCATCTTGCTCCCTACTACCTCCTCTGGGGAGGAGGAAGGAGGGAAAAAGAGTCATCTTGCTCCCTACTACCTCCTCTGGGGAGGAGGAAGGAGGGAAAAAGAGTCATCTTGCTCCCTACTACCTCCTCTGGGGAGGAGGAAGGAGGGAAAAAGAGTCATCTTGCTCCCTACTACCTCCTCTGGGGAGGAGGAAGGAGGGAAAAAGAGTCATCTTGCTCCCTAC
The DNA here is from genome assembly GCF_042242905.1 of Orbicella faveolata. NCBI lineage: Eukaryota > Metazoa > Cnidaria > Anthozoa > Scleractinia > Merulinidae > Orbicella > Orbicella faveolata. The sequence continues at coordinate 5,013,596 of NW_028301552.1, read as the reverse complement.
TACCTCCTCTGGGGAGGAGGAAGGAGGGAAAAAGAGTCATCTTGCTCCCTACTACCTCCTCTGGGGAGGAGGAAGGAGGGAAAAAGAGTCATCTTGCTCCCTACTACCTCCTCTGGGGAGGAGGAAGGAGGGAAAAAGAGTCATCTTGCTCCCTACTACCTCCTCTGGGGAGGAGGAAGGAGGGAAAAAGAGTCATCTTGCTCCCTACTACCTCCTCTGGGGAGGAGGAAGGAGGGAAAAAGAGTCATCTTGCTCCCTACTACCTCCTCTGGGGAGGAGGAAGGAGGGAAAAAGAGTCATCTTGCTCCCTACTACCTCCTCTGGGGAGGAGGAAGGAGGGAAAAAGAGTCATCTTGCTCCCTACTACCTCCTCTGGGGAGGAGGAAGGAGGGAAAAAGAGTCATCTTGCTCCCTACTACCTCCTCTGGGGAGGAGGAAGGAGGGAAAAAGAGTCATCTTGCTCCCTACTACCTCCTCTGGGGAGGAGGAAGGAGGGAAAAAGAGTCATCTTGCTCCCTACTACCTCCTCTGGGGAGGAGGAAGGAGGGAAAAAGAGTCATCTTGCTCCCTACTACCTCCTCTGGGGAGGAGGAAGGAGGGAAAAAGAGTCATCTTGCTCCCTACTACCTCCTCTGGGGAGGAGGAAGGAGGGAAAAAGAGTCATCTTGCTCCCTACTACCTCCTCTGGGGAGGAGGAAGGAGGGAAAAAGAGTCATCTTGCTCCCTACTACCTCCTCTGGGGAGGAGGAAGGAGGGAAAAAGAGTCATCTTGCTCCCTACTACCTCCTCTGGGGAGGAGGAAGGAGGGAAAAAGAGTCATCTTGCTCCCTACTACCTCCTCTGGGGAGGAGGAAGGAGGGAAAAAGAGTCATCTTGCTCCCTACTACCTCCTCTGGGGAGGAGGAAGGAGGGAAAAAGAGTCATCTTGCTCCCTACTACCTCCTCTGGGGAGGAGGAAGGAGGGAAAAAGAGTCATCTTGCTCCCTACTACCTCCTCTGGGGAGGAGGAAGGAGGGAAAAAGAGTCATCTTGCTCCCTACTACCTCCTCTGGGGAGGAGGAAGGAGGGAAAAAGAGTCATCTTGCTCCCTACTACCTCCTCTGGGGAGGAGGAAGGAGGGAAAAAGAGTCATCTTGCTCCCTACTACCTCCTCTGGGGAGGAGGAAGGAGGGAAAAAGAGTCATCTTGCTCCCTACTACCTCCTCTGGGGAGGAGGAAGGAGGGAAAAAGAGTCATCTTGCTCCCTACTACCTCCTCTGGGGAGGAGGAAGGAGGGAAAAAGAGTCATCTTGCTCCCTACTACCTCCTCTGGGGAGGAGGAAGGAGGGAAAAAGAGTCATCTTGCTCCCTACTACCTCCTCTGGGGAGGAGGAAGGAGGGAAAAAGAGTCATCTTGCTCCCTACTACCTCCTCTGGGGAGGAGGAAGGAGGGAAAAAGAGTCATCTTGCTCCCTACTACCTCCTCTGGGGAGGAGGAAGGAGGGAAAAAGAGTCATCTTGCTCCCTACTACCTCCTCTGGGGAGGAGGAAGGAGGGAAAAAGAGTCATCTTGCTCCCTACTACCTCCTCTGGGGAGGAGGAAGGAGGGAAAAAGAGTCATCTTGCTCCCTACTACCTCCTCTGGGGAGGAGGAAGGAGGGAAAAAGAGTCATCTTGCTCCCTACTACCTCCTCTGGGGAGGAGGAAGGAGGGAAAAAGAGTCATCTTGCTCCCTACTACCTCCTCTGGGGAGGAGGAAGCACAGAACAGGTCTGAAGAGGGTGGCCAAGCGCGCACAATAATGTTGTGATATGTTAGATTGACATGTTGCGATCATTTGGGGGTGGGGGGTTTAGATCTTTATTTATTAACACACTTTGTTTAAGTTTTTAAGTAATGGACAAGGACACAAGATTTGGCCGCAAACTTAGTTTGGGGCTTGTTTATATATATTTTTTTTTCGTTGTTTAATGATCTAACGTTTTAGAAGGTTTTAAGAGCTCTTTTTTGTGAGTCCTTTAATTAGCCCTTACACCTTCTTAACACTAGGAAAGGCTTTGCGAAATTTCACTGAAGTATTGTACTTTGATTCACATTGTTTCAGAGAAGAAAATGCTGATGAAAGCTACCTTGCAAGTCTTGTTTATTGATTAAATAGCTTTTAAAAACTCAGTAATGTTTTCCAAAAAGTCACTTAACACTTTATTTTAAGGTGGTTGAATTTTTTATTGATAAGTGCTGCAGCCCATTTTCTTAACGGATCCATCCTGTGATCCTGTTGACAAGAATTATCATTATTGATCAGCTAGAAGGCAAGTGTAAGGGCTATCTAGACAAGTGAAAATACGCGCACTGAGACGTTATATGCTAATTTACCAACTGTACTGGTTTAACAAGAATGAGCGCAAAATTTCAAATCTCTAGGTCAAGTGTTTTCTTTCGTTAATTTCTTTTCACATACACAAGCTATTCGTATCTTTTGGGTTTGATAGGTTGCCATCAATATTTGGGTGCTACTCTATCACAAAATCCGTTAACCAGGATTCTATTATCATTCTACAGAAAGTCAAGTTAACAAGGTGTTATGCTAAAATGAATGAGAACTGTAGATCCGTCTACTTCAGCTACCTTAAAAACAGCAAAGATCACAATGGTATCCATGGATACACTGACTAAACTTGTACTGGAAAATTCGGCAATGTTGTCAGATTTGATATCAAGACAATATTTCATACAGTTGCTTTATTTCTTTATTCTCATCACTTGACTTTTTGAGAATGTTCTAAGACAGCTAGGAGAAATTGTATGTTGATTTCTAGTTCTTGAGAATTGAAAAGTTCATTCAGTTCTACCTTGCCGCTATTTTCTACGTGACGAACACATTGCTCTTCCACTGTCAATTTTAAACCTTTATTATCCGTAAGACAGCATTTAACTTGACTCATTTACTATTTTATAAAGTGCCCATGAAATGATCTTTCGAGCTAAATCAAGCCATTCTTTAAGTGAACCTCAAATTACTGTTTATTTGTGTAACTGAAGTGTGAAGAAACATATTTTAAACTCAAGATTGGTAGACGAAAAGCTCTATTTCGTTTTGGAGACTGATGGCAAAATCAGATTTGTAAACTATCTCGCTTGTCGGTTTCCCACTCTCAGCCATATTAAACAGAGTGCGTTTATTTCCTCACTGAACTTGTCGTGTATAGTAAGTCATTTTATACAGAGAACGGACGGGTTTGTTGGGGAATTTGATGCCTCGCCGACACCTCTCTCAAGACCGTAGCTAGAAACGCTCCAAACATGTATGGAGTTACCACTTTTTATCGGTAATAACTGGAAAATTTAATACCCGTTCATGACAAACAGAAAAGTACTGAATAATTTTAAAATGCCTTGAGCTATCCTGCAGCATTTCTAACAGAGTGTTGCCAAATTTCTGGTTACAATAAAATAATGGAAAATCGAAAACTAATCATCAAACTTCTTGTTTACTTTTGCAACAAAGTGGGCGGCACTATTGAAGGTTGGAAATGGATAATTATAACTTAACTCACGTGTCTGCGTATTGAACATCTTATTTGTTAATTGTCATCGTGCACAAAGAAATTAGAAAAAAAATCAGAAAGTGAAATTTGCCTTCCATCGCAAAAGTTTCGGAAATGGCCTATTCACTGCTCCATCAAGACAATGATCCAAAGTTGATGACTTCCTTTATTCTCATCACCTTGTTGAAATCAATATTACTGTAATTAACTGAAATTAATTGAAATTCTCATAATCTGCAGAAAGGAGAAATGAGCTATCGATCACTATTTCTTGGACATAATAGAGTTCATTTCTATAATCGACATAACACGTTTCAGTGATGAACGACTTTTTAACTTGAATTTGTTATCGCTTTCTAGGAACAATACGTGAAAACTGGAGTGGACGAATGCTGGAAAATCACATCTTCGTTTGCACCGAAATTGCAAAGATATCTTTCTCTTGAATTTATAAACAATCCACCTCTGAATTACAGTTCAACAAGTTTCTCACTTTTTCTTCTACAAATCACTGGTTAAGAACTTCACAACCTTAACTTTTTTTTGTACAGGACGCTTAAAACAAAAGTACTGTTTTTCCTTATCATTTTTCATGTGACCGTACCATGCAAGGAATTAAATTCGCACTCCTGGTATTACTTTGGAATTTTTTTCCTATTTTGTCGTTGAACATCTTAGTCGTCACTGATTTAGTTTTTTAAAAAAACATGCTAAGTCGAGCTGCCACAAATTGCAGCCGCTTCATTTCATGCTCTAAAAAAGCGACTGTATCGAGATGAAATCTACACAATATGCCGCAAGAACACCTCATAAAACCTGTCTGTGGGTAATTTATAAAGCCACAATTCCTAATTCAAACGTAATGGTTATTTTGGGGGCATCGATTTCCCTTCTTGAACATGTACTGCAATTTTGGTGTCAAGATTGACCTTAAACAGAGTTTTCAAACATGTAAATGCAATTCTTTTCTCTGACCTTTTCCAATAAGAACGCCGCAGAGAGCTTGTAAATTGTACATTTCTTCTACCTAGCCTCCTCTTTAACAATGCATACAGTCAGCTTTTGCCACGACACACGACTGAAAACAATCTGTTGCTGGTGTTTTGTGGCGCTATTTCAGCCCACAATGTGAGCGATTTGACAAAATAAATCTTACGTTTGATATTTTTTCCACTTAAAAGTATGAAACATTCAATACTTAGTTGCTACATTCTTTCTCGTATATTTTTACATGCGAAAGATGAAAATTTGGCAATAAATATTGTAAATTTTGACATCAAGACAATATCTCATAGTTGGTGTATTATTTATTCTCATCACCTGACTCTTTGGCAATGTCTTTATTCAGTCAAGAGATTTAATTGCTGATCCACTGTCAGTTTTATAACTTCATTATCCGTTGGCTCATTTGCAATTTTTAAAGCGGTGCCCTTGAAATGAGCTTTCGAGCTGAGTCAAGTCACTTTTTTGTGCAAGTGATGTACGAAGAATCAGTTTTTAACTCGAAATCGGCAAGAAAGCCGTCTATTTATTTCCCCTTGGGCTGGTATATACATAGCCAAACAGTTTTGTAAACTCTCTCGCCTGTCACAATTTCCCTTTGTCAAACATAACCATAATACGTTTATTTTTTAGTCATGTGATGCAGTGAACAACCGGGTTTGGTTTAGAATTGATGCCTCGCTGACATCTGTCATTCAAAAACGTTTTTTCACAAGAAACACTCTAATAAGTACAATTTTGCTTTGTTAAATTTTTAAATGAACTTCAGTTTTCGGTCAACATTGTATCATGTACATTTGATGAGAGAAAATTTGATGAAAGAGAACTCATCGCAAATTGCGAAAAAACGTTTTCTCCGCGAAATTTAACCCGTAGACCTAAATTAAGTCATAGCAATTTCTTTTTTTAAATTTTCTCTTTCTGATCTATCTACGAGTCCGTGTAAGATTTAACCCCCCAAAGAAGACATTGCACAGATTTTGAATGGTCAATGTGCAAATATATTCTAAAATCACCTAAATATATTCTGAAAGTCCCTATATATTTTGGCCGTTTTTCATTCTTTTGGAGGGGTGAGTCGGTTGAAAGATTCAAAAAAGTATCCTTACGTGCTTTCATAAGCATGCCGTGATGAAAAAAAAACTACTCAGGGTTCCATAAATGTAAACATTATGCAAGTAAAAAAACAAGTTGAGAATTAATTGCAAAGGCACTTCAATAAGCTTGTATACTCTGGTATTGGTGGAAGTCATATTGCCAAATCCTGTGTTAAAAAATTCCAGTAACGGTATGAAAGTTGTTTCATGGTCTCCTTTTACAATTGCTCACCAAGTTCATTCAATAATCTTACTCCGAGTAATTAAGAAGGAACCTACAAGACGTTTGAGTAACAAGTGGAAAAAAACTTTGTACCGAGATTATTCACATCGTGTTGCAAACGGCTGTGCGACTGTTTTAAATATATTCTCAAAGGAAATTATTTCTAACAACACCAAATGTCGACTGAAACAGATTTTGAAGCTCATATGAAATACTTGAAATTACTAGTGAAATGAAACTGACGATGAAAGCTTATCTTTGTTTGCACAATTTCTCTAAACTTTGAAACTTATTTTCCCACGTTTCCATGGGAAATGGTTTTCGGTGTTATTTCTAGCAACTATTTATTTCTTAACCTTTAAGAAAATGCAGAAAGGACTGCGAGAAACTTAGAATTATTCTGGATGGAGGTTTTTGTCCAATAGAAACTGAAATTGCGCGATTGCCTCTCGGAGTTTGTCTTAATTATTATTGTAGAACTAATTAATGATTAGATCTGAAAAAGGCGACTTTAATTATTCTATGCTCAATTCAGTGGAACGTTTTCACGTGATGTCATCAAGCTTTTAAATCTATCCAAACGTAAAGAGCCACCAGAGTTTCTATCCTCATCAGGCATAAGAGGTGCGGAAATTATACATCTTGACAGCATTTCAGCGCAATGGTGTCCTTCGTTTGGAAACAAGTGCATTTTGAATTTTAGAGTTATGGTAGTGCGGGACACCGCGTTTGTCGAAAAATATATACTTATCTCATGATTTTTAGCCCTTCGTGAAATAAAAGTAGCAGTTAAGTGTTAATATGTTGGTTTGTGCAGAATAGGCAATCAGTGGCCTAGATAACCAAGAAGATCCAGATTGTCACACTATTTTCCGGCTGCCATATTGGCGAATCTTGGCTGAGGTCATTTTTTACATTTTTCCTTATTGACATACTACTTTGCACGGAGAAGGTATCACGCTAGACACGAATTGACTACAACAATTTAAAGAGCTTGTGAAACTTAGTAATTGGTGAAACTTTTGGCTCTTTGGCTGAAATATTCGAGGAGAAATTGGCCTTCAAAAACTGCCAAATTTCTGGGTGGCAAACGCCCTAATGAGCTTTTACATTCTTTGTTAAATTTCGAGTTTTTAAACCCGCGTCGCTCAAAAATTATTCAATACATCGAGCTCAAATTCCTTGACACAGTTGATCGTGCTATGCTCTTTCAATATTCAGAATTTCCATCAGAAACTGTATCACTTATGGGGCAAAATTGTAAACAAAGATTCGCCAATTGGTGTACCACGGAGGTACACCAATATGCCGGCACCATACTGGGCTCTGTAAATTTGTGCAAAACATTTAGGCATATAACGGAAGTTTGGGATAGCGCATAGACCTAAAACCTGGAGAGAAGTCTTCTTTATTTATCTTCAATAAGATCGAATTTTCTTGGTTTTTTTTTCTATTGCACGATAGTGAAAACGATCTATTGCAGTCCGGCTATCTGACTAGCTGTGCCTTTCCGAGATTATTTTCAAGATTTAAAATCCTTCTTTACTCGACAAAAACAAACAAACAACAACAAAAAAAAAACAGAAGAAGTCCTTTTTAGAGCAATCTTACTTTTAATCTGGCTCATTGTGATACCGTCAAGAGTCATACGGCTATACAAACAGCACTCTTACATGAAGTTTGCAATGTATGAGAAGTGATGAACTGGAAGATTAAAAACTTTCAATTGAGATACTTCACTTTGTATTCTCGAGAATACTAGTCAAATGCAAAGGATGTATACATGCAAAACGACAGTTCGATGTATCATTCATCTCGGCTTAATGGGAGAACTAGTGAGCATTCACGAGTTGATTTTATTGATAAGCCGCGGCCATGTATTAATTACTTACTACCCCTTCCTCTTCATTTAAGTTTTTCTCGAAAAGAAACCACCATTGTTCTCAATTTAGCAAAATACTTTTTTCTCTTATCTAAATTTCTGCAACTTTTGGTTATGGTCTTCATCAATGCCTTGAAAAAAACAAGAATTACGAGAAATAATATTCGATAGTGTCCGGTTGACCTTCAGCATACCGAACTGAGTGGTAACTTTTAACACATCCCATGCTCAAAATGTATATTCTCATTACTGGTTTTCTCATATTGTTTTAAATGTTAACTCTGAGAATTTAGTTTTTCAAAGTGGTAACTCTTAAGTACATCCCATGCTCAAAGTGTGTATTCTCGTTACTGATTTTCTCATATTGTTGTTAATATTAATTCTAAGAATTTGGTTCTTCATCAAGACAATATCTCCTAGTTAATCAGTTTCTGAGATTTTCATAATTCTTAAACTGAAACTGTTAAAAGTTAACGAGAGTACAAATTATGTACTTATCTGAGATTTGATGTTTCCAATAGTCAACTTGTGCCAGAGTCCAGCTGTACATTGCGATCCAAGATGGCTACCCTTTCTGTCAACAGTGACATATCAGCCGCCTGGAGCGAGAGAGACGGAGAAAAAAGAATATTTAATCAACACTACCTTGTCAACTAATAAATTTACAGCAGTATTAGATACAGTTGATAACTGTGTAAATTTTCAGAAAACAGTAGTGTTTTGATGTGTTTTCGAATTTTAGCATTTTCTTCAAAAATGAAATAGAATTCCATGGAATCCAAGATGGGTTGTATTGTTCGCGCTTCTAAGAATTAAGGATAATGCTTTCTAACTTGGTTATAATATAAGCTAGCTATTAAAATTGGATTTAATGATTATTAAAGAATCTTTTTTATGACTATTTACGTCGTGGTATTCTCTTCTTTACCTAAACGTTTTCAGACGCTTAATTCCAAGAACGTAAAATGAAAAGTGCAAGATGTTCCTTCACATAATAACTCCACCCCGCCCCCCACGCGAAAATGATCTGACCCAAAGTCCTCCCAAACAAACGGTAGTCTCATTATAATAATTATTATCGAACATAATACAGTGCACGTGTATTGTACTGATATAAATTATGGCATTTTCTGGACAACAAGACAACCGTAAGCTTATATGCAGCAATGGTACGAAACTTTAAAATCTATCAATTTTACAATCAGAATCACGATTTTTAACACTCTTGGAGTGTAAAGATAGGAAAACCATTATCTACTTATCTGAGCTGAGATGTTTTTCCAACAATCATCGATCGTACGCCAGAAGTGAAGCTCTGCACACTGCCATCCAAAATTCAGTTAACGTTGATGAAATTCAGTTAATTAAGGTTGACGAATAAATCCAGAAACTCGTGAACTGTCCTTTAACACATCTTTGGTCATCCTGGAGATAGCAGAGCAAACGGCAGCAACTTAAGTTATTTAATTACCTAGGTTTACTTATGATCAGTTTATGGACAGATAACTTGCTCACCCTAAAAACTTGTTCGCATGTTGTGGTCAGAAAGTTGAACCATAATAAATGGCCGTCACAAATTAAAACAATCGATTTGGAACAACTCTTCATCTTTCATGTATTTCTATTCAGCTTGGTAGCGTAAGAATGAGTTGATAATGAAGGACAGTCGCCATTTACGATAAAAGACTTACTGTAAGGTTGATGACGAGATTTACTTACTTTTTTAATTAATCCTCTTCGTTCTCTGTGGGACACAAGACAGCCACAATCCATCAACATCTCTATTTTGGACGATACGTTGTTTCTCATTGAGCTCATGGCAGGCGCCAGGTGGTTTTTGGCCAACCAGGTTTGCTGTTGCCAGTTGGTGTCTGTCTCTATGCAGCCTTGGGAAGTGTGTGGTCAATCCATCGGATTCATCTGCGTTTGATTTCCATGACAACATTCTGGCAATAGGTTTTTCTGTCAACGGATCAGAGATAAAGAGCAATATTCACTGCTTGCCAACATTGACGTCAATTGTTTTGAATTCAATTTTTGTACACCCAAACAGCTCTTTGTTTCAAAAGCCAATTGCTGTCATGTTGGCGAACAAATAACAATATAGCGCTGCGCTGAGAATTTTGCTATTTTTTGCTCACTTTCCTCATTGAACTACGCCTATAGGCTCGTCAGTTAGCTTCAGCTCAGATAAATTTTTTTTTTTTACAATTGATAAACGAATTTGCCAGTGTAGTCAATAAGTTAGAAGTTCTTAGATTCTTGCTATGGATTTCAAAGAGTCTGTTTTTAAACAGAAAAACACGATCGCAGGACGATAAACTGAAGCGTTCTACGAATGGATTATGTAAAAACAACAACAACAACAAAAAAAAAACAGTAAAACTTTAGTGCCACCAAATCATAAGATCTTAGACTCGGTACTCGATTTCCTGTATTTGTAAGATAAATGAGAAATGTTTTAACTTAATAGTACGAAATAAATAATACGTGTCACTTTTGTCTGTAGGTTAATTTTAAGCAAAAATACGTCCAAACACGAGACTCGTAAATTAAAATTACGAAACATTCAGCACCAAGGCATACAAAATTACCAGCGACATGCACTCATTTTGAAATCGATCACATTCTTTATTAAATTGTAAACCGGTTCTAATGTTACGTCTGAATGCCCCTAAACTGGACTTAGCTGCAAAACTTCAAAGGATTATATTAAATGAAATCTAGCGACAACTGTGATTCACTTATCTGAACTTCAACGGAGTTGTCGTCAACATGAAACTTGCCAGGAGTCCATTACTGGTCGTGCTACACTTCATTTGAATTGGTGAATGACGCCTGTCACTCCAATTCAATTCCTTTGGATACAACTTTGCTGCCTCTGGTCAATTCTTGTGAAAAAACAGGAAAGTCATGGTTAAGTTTTTCGCGTGTTAACTCAAGCAAAACTGACTTGATTGAGTATTAGTATCAGTTAACGGACGTCTATCGGCCTTGCACTTCACAAAACTCCCTCAAAATGTGGAATAACACTTTTAAACGACTACCAACAAAGTGGTGTACTGCAGTGGGAACGAACTGAAGATTAGTTATAGGTTTTAATATAACTACATAACTGTTCTCTTCGTATCAGAGCAAAGGCAAAGGCGGTTAGAATTTTCTGTTTTTATAACAGTTAAAAAGAGTGTAAATGAAAGCGCTCCGAGGTGACGAAACAAATTGCGAATGACAAAGTCAAACGGCAAACCAAGCAGATTATCAGGCTGTAAACAAACATTTTATTAAAAATAATCATTCAGTTACTCACAAGAGAAATGTTTGCTATTCGGGTTTTCAACTTCGCCTAAATACAGTCTTCCGTGTCAAGGAAAAACACATGCACCTCGAAGCTTTCACAGCATTGAGGAAAGTTTTATTATACCATTAAATGATCAAATTGAAAGACGAGAGAAACAGCTAGGAAGTAACTAGCTAGAGAAAATGTGGACTTACCTAAAGGAAGCACATCGACTAAGATGTCTTCGCCCTTGCCTTCAATTCAACGGCGATAAATAAAGAAAATATGGACTTGCCTGAAGGGAGCACAGCGACTGAGATGTCTTCGCCCTTGCCTTCAATGCAACGGCGATCGACGCTAAAATGGGTGTGTCATTCTACACTTCTTTATATATACCCACATTAAAATTCATTACAGCCACGAGAAATATGCTTTGAACAAAAGAAATGCATCCCACGTTAAGATTGTGTGCTTTGAATTGTGAAAAATGAGCAACTTGGGAGAAAAACACGCACCTGAAAGGAATTTTGATCCGAATATGCTATGTTTGTAGTTGACTGGCCAATTTTGATATATTAAAATTCTAACTTGGCTCCGCGAGGTTTAACGAAATAATAAAAAAAGAAGTTAATTATTCATCCCTTAGACGCGAGGCGGTCTCTTTTGTTTTATTCCCCTAAGCCTTGGAACTAAGTAAGACATTTAATAAATCGAAATTGGCCTCTAACTGTCGAAAATCTCACAGACAAGAATACCGCGGTGAAGCGTCGTAAAACGTACTTTTGGTCCAGCTAAGTAATTACAGTTGCGTCATAATTCAACTTAACAATGACGAAATTTATGCACGCGCAAATTATGACGCATACTCAGTTTTCGTACCTCTTTTTCACGTCTTTGCAAAATATCTTTGGAAGAGAAACTTTTCTCTGACAATGAATAAGCTTACGCAATCGCATGAAGATCTAACCGTCGATGCAACCAGCATTTTTAATTTTGACCGTAAAAATTCCTGCGGACGAAGTTCGCTGAAAAGAACGTGCTGCACTACTGTATTTGAATTTAGCGCTTCTATATCTAGAATTCAGTTTCTTTGTAGAATTTAAATCTTGCCATTTGTTCGGTTTCTTTTTAACATTTTCTTTAGTTCTCATAATTTCTCGTGATTTTTTTACGGAAATAGCCAAATTTAAGCTTATTTAAAGGAGCTCAGTCACGGTTTGCGCATATTGAAAAGTTTACCTCAATTTTTCAAATTCGTCGTTTGCAATCCGTGTTAATCTTTTCCATCCTTAGCCATCCTTGTTCCTTTATGGTTTATCATTATGTCTTTGGTGTTTTTCTATCTTATTAAACTGTTATTTTTCAGATTTCCTGTACCTTCCGTATCTGAAGGTTTATCCTGTCCATTTGACGCGGTGAACCAGCTTTTTCACTGCAAAAGTACACAAAGGAAAGGTTAACAAAGATTGCCAGAGATAAAGTTCGATAGACTGTAAACAACAATTCTATTGTCTTTCAGTCAATCATAATCCAAAATCACAATGTGTAATTTGCACTGGCCATGGTGTTACACTTTTTGCCCTGATGTTACACTTTTTGCACTCGTGTTACACTTGAACTGCACTGCTCTCAGCCAATCAGAATCGTTTAATTTTTTCATGTATATTATAAATTTTGTAAGTACACTCAATGCTGGACATAAGTGCATTTGTTCGCGATACAGCTGGCCTTCTTACAGGGGTAGGTGACTTAGCTCAATATGTAGTTCTCATAAAACATTCCCACATGTAATTCTCTTGGGCTACAGTGTGAACGTTACAGAAGTTTGCAAATGTATTACAACATTCTTTGCATTAATGTACTTGAGAGTGCATGAGGGTGAATGATGGTGAATGAGGGTGAATGAAGGTGAATGAGGTTGAATGATGGTGTATGAAGGTGAATGACGGTGAATGAGAGTGAATGGGGGTGCATGAGGGTGAATGATAGTGAATGGTAGTGAATGAAGGTGTATGAAGGTGTATGAAGGCGAATGGGGGTGAATGAAGATAAATGAGGGTGTATGAAGGTGCATGGGGGTGAATGATGGTGAATGAAGGTGTATGAAGGTGAATGATGGTAAATGAAAGTAAATGAGGGTGAATAATGGTGTATGAAGGTGCATGAGGGTGAATGAGATTGAATGATGGTGAATGAAGGTGTATGAAGGTGAATGAGGGTGAATAGTGGTGTAGGAAGGTGCATGAGGGTGAATGAGGTTGAATGATGGTAAATGAAGGTGAATGAGGGTGAATGAGGGTGAATGATGGTGAATGAAGGTGTATGAAGGTGAATGAGGGTGAATGAAGGTGAATGAGGGTGAATGATGATGTATGAAGGTGAATGATCGTGTATGAAAGTGTATGAAGATAAGTAGAGGTGTAGATAGGTGAATGGAGGTGTATGAAGGTGAATGGAGGTGTATGAAGGTGAATGAAAGTGTATGAAGGTGAATAAAGGTGTATGAAGGTGAATGATAGTGAATGAGGGTCAATGAGGGTCAATGAGGGTCAATGAGGATGAATGATGATGTTGTATGAAGATGAATGAGGATGAATGATGGTGTATGAAGGTGAATGAAAGTGAATGCGGGTGAATGAATGTGAATGTGAATGCAAGTGACTGAACGTGAATGAGGGTGTATGAAGGTGCATGAGGGTGAATGCAAGTGACTGAACGTGAATGAGGGTGTATGGATGATCGTGGATGAGGCTAAATGAAGGTGAATAAGGGGAATGAATGGAAACAAAAGGTGAGCTGGGTATTATCAGCGGTATTGGGTATGGTCAGCGGTTTATTATCAAAAGGCTCGGAGCCATTCCTACAATTAATGGCTACTATACGGATCTGTAGACACAGTGGTAGAGTTGCGTCATCAGAAAACAACTTCATCAGAATGGAATATTTGAGTCTAGTCTCTAACCAGTCGCTGCAGCAGGGCAGACTTCAAAGTGTTTCAGAATGCGATTTACGGTCAACGGTTAAAATGGTCTCTTTCTTTGTTTTCTTTTTTCTCAACCTTAAATCAATCCAACGAAAATAAAAGAAAATCTCATGTTTATCGCGAATACAATGATATTGAAGACCTTTTCACTTGTCTCTCATTTAAGAGAAACACTCTGATTTACATGTTACTATATTCTCACCCCGCTCTGGATCGCAAAACAGCGACTGTATACATAACAGTGAAACATTTTGTTTCTTTTCCATCTTTTAGACTAGAGTCTTCGACTCTATGTATTCACCCTCATAATCCATCAAATATTTTCGCTCGCGCGCGATTGGTCTAAACGCGTCACGTGACCGAATATTCCCCAGCTAAATGGAGATTGTAACCCATGCTTAATTTTCGCGCAATTCTATTTGCTACTTTACGTCACGACGTGCAAAATTACTGGCAGTTATCACGCAATACCCTCTACCTGCGTCGATAATTACCCTGTGACTGTTTCTGTCGAAAAGAAACAAAGCTAAAAGGAATAAATCCAGCTCTAGAATTTCACCTTTTCATCTTTATTATTTTTCAAGGAAGAAAAACAAACTCTTTTCGTGTAATCCGCTGATAATGACATTACAAAAACTGGTCGCCAGTGCTGTTCCGGTAAGCACAAAAGAGTCAACAAAATATGCAGGAAATAAACGAGAGGGTTATAAAATAAATAACCCCTTTCTGGCTCGCTGGTATGTCGGCTGATAATGTCCTTGGTTGAGAGATTGTCCTCAAAATTTCACATTTGCCCTCGAAGCTTCGCTTCTCGGCCAAATATTCATTTTTCGGACAATATCTCAGCCGCGGACATTATCAGCCCGACATAGCAGGCGCCAGAAGGGGTTTATTTACTAAATATTCCCCAATTTTCAAAACTGCGAATGTTGCGAAAAATATTTGCAGGATAATAAACACAATAGCCTCCATTTGACTTTGAAAATATGCTCGGATATTTGTCTGCGGACATTATCTGTTTCGAGAAACGAACAGAAAATGTCCGCAGACAAATATCCGAGCATATTTTCGCGCCCAATGGAGGCTATTGTTCATTTAGCGAAGCTCAAACCGATCTATAAACACAAGTTAGACTACGAAATAAGTGAATGTCAGTTTGGCATGCATGGGATACCCTGGTTTAAATTAAAGTTGCTGGGGGCCGAATATGATTCTGAAATGACTGGTAAAACAGGGTCTAATCCTTCTAAACCTCCCAACACTCCTTAAAATTGGCACAAAGATTGCAGAAAAGTTAACTGATAATTATTGATAATTGCGTGCACCTTTTCTCCCGCGCGCAAACTTCGTTTATGACGCGTACACTTAACACTGATGTCATTTTTTCGGTTACTGAACAAAGCGACTCATCGTGTGATCTTCTCGGACAGGTTTATTGTTGTTAACAATGATCTTCGCTATTGTCTGGGCCTTTTTATCCAGTATTTCGCTTCTTGCAGCTTTTCCTGGCGAAGGACCAGGTAAGACAACATCAAATCTTCAGCTTTACATGTGTCTTTTCTTCTCTCGTAACTGCCTCTTGCGAAACAATAAGAGTTAATGCAATTCAGTTGAAATGCAACGTTGCGCATCGCGTATTACCGTCATTTTGGTTTGCAAGCTGCAACAATGGATGCAATGTTGCATACAGTTTTACAGTGTAAAATTCATTTTGAACTCGCGCGACACCTAGAACAATGTTTTTTTAACTTGCTTTGCAACATATTGTTGCTCAAATTGTTGCGACACCATTCGCACGAAAAATTGCTTTTAACACTTCTTAAAATGAACATGTCTCGCAAAGTTTTTTCTTTGTTTGTTTTTTTTAGCAGCAATGGTTGTACAAAGTAGAATCACGTTCTACTTTTTGAAAAGAGCACTACAGCGAAACTTTTGCGAGACAGGTTTATTTCAAGGGGTTGTTAACAACGTTACGACGGTAACGGCACAACATAATCAGTTGGGAGACAAGTCGGTTCAACGAAACACAGTCTACGCGAGATCTCGGTATGAAAGGTAACATGAACCAGTACTACTCTGCCAATATCGAACTCAGGCCAAATAAAACTAACACTAACCAAACCATTACATGTACACCTCGGCTAACCTCGGAGACCCTCAGACGCAACTTATTAAGATATTGTGTTTATACTTGATTAAAAGGTCTCCAAGAACATCCTCTTGGTTACAGTGGAGTTGTTCGAGACAGACTGAAACACCACTTGAGTTCCGTAGTGAGTACAGAGAAATGAATACGACATTACTTTATAAAAAATATTATTATACATCATACAATGTTCTGCAGACAATTTAAATAACTTTGAACGGTCAATTTATGAAAGGACAAGCTATGCACAGTTGACTGTCGCGAGATAATTTCCATTTCTGATTATAAAAAACGTAAATGAAAGTGGAACTTATCATTCAAAAGAACTGACATGCTTATCTTGCAAATCCAAATGATACAAAGATACAACCTGGATAAATTGTAAGGTTTGTTTCACTACTTATAGATGTATACATGCACATGCATTAGACAAAGAAACGGCATATACGAGAAAAATATAAGTTTTGCAGGACGATATTTAGCTCTTTTTCTTGTCTCATCAGCTCAAAACTTTTCGAATAAGATATTACAATTTTAAAACATTGATTTTAATGGTTGACTTTCTGCTATTTAGAGAAACAAGTATTTCTGGTTTGTTAAAGATTACACTGGAGAGTTCTGTAACGTCCTCGACTGGAGTTTAGGCATGATGTTTCACGAAGAAATCACGGATGAGCAAGGTGCAAACCAAATCGTGTTTAGATATTGTTGTTTTTGTTGTTGTTGTTGTAGTTGCTGTTGTTGTTGTTATTGTTGTTGTTATTGTGTTATGTTTCCTTGGAGGTTTTGGCCAAAAGCTTTTGGTTTAGTCAAGAGAAAATGAGGTGTTCCCTCATTTTTTCTTGGTTTCGGTCCATCTTTAAGTTCGGCCTTGTTTGCAAAGTAGAGACAAACTTTCATCAATTTGGATAAAGTATTCCTTTTGGCCAGAGAGATCAATTAGTGAATTCCAAAATCGTGATCAGATTTGAATTTATATTTATACACGAGGCTGTCTTGCCTGTTTTGGGTTACTTTGATAACTCTCCTGCTCTTCGTAGCAAGGGGTGTTGGGCCTGTCTTGAAGGGCAGAGCAACGCATCTTGTAATCTTATCAGCAGCCCAACGTTTGGAAAACACTTGATCTAAAATGCCTCAACTCTGGTGTTAGTTAATGTACAACTGAGTTTTTACAGTCTCCTGGAAACTAGATTGATCCTCAGTCCATGTCACTCGCGGAATGAGATCGGGCGACCTGGTACCGTCTGAAGAAAGCTCAAGTGCGCGTGCGTAATAATTATCTCAAAACATTTCATAAATCGTAGGCCACTAGGAGTACCCTTGGTACCAGAGAAACTTTTTTAACTAACTGATATCTCAATATCTAAATATCTCAGACATTTTAAAGAGAACATCCAGATTCTATCCCTTGGAAATGTTTTTTAGAAGGATGGCGAACTTCGAATTCGCTGAGTCCAATAGTTTGACCTGACTTATGTAAAAATAAAAAGAACCTTGCACTCCATGCATGTACAGTATAAGCCCAATACACTTCAGTATCATTCGCACACTCATCTCATCTTGTTTGTGGCCTTCATTTCTGGTAGGTCTAAATTATGAAACTGAGACAGAACTTCGTCAAAAGCGTTTGAGTAAAGTTGGAGAGCTTCTGGCCATCGTCATCATGTCAGCTGGCTGTCTGACTGTGGTTCGTCTGGCGTTTAGGAAAAAGTTCTCGTCGTAAGTACAGTTTACTATGGCGAGAGTCCTGCATAGGATTGGAGGGATGCGGGTTGAATGTAAAAATGGAGGCGGGATGCGGGATGACAAAAATTTCAATTTTAATGCATATAGGGTGGGTGCGGGATGAACATACTTTTGGTGGGAGCGCGTTTGATGGCGGGATACGGGAAACAGAAAGTCACAAGTAACGGACGTTACGCGGAGAACTGCAACTGTAACCAGACGGGATCGGGATAAACATTCTGAGTGGAGCGGGATGGCGGGATTGAGCCAAAAATAGTGGCGGGATGCGGGATGTTGGATCCTCTATGGCGGGACTATGAACAACATGATGGCAGCAATTAAATATAATTTACGATTTTTTTTTTTCGCTTTTTAACTGTAAAAAATCGTTCTCTTAAAGCGACGTGATTTCGTCAGAGGTACTAGTAAAATCATTTTATCTTTGTTTGCATTGAAGGCAGCGGAGGACACGCCAGGGAGAAAAGCAAAGTTCTACAAGGCGACAAAACAACAATGGACCGAGGAGCAGAGACAGCACCATTTAGCTTCTTCATTGACGCGTTGATTTGTGCTTTATAGAAATTGACATAATTTTCTAATGTTTACCGATTTTGTACAAACGTTTCTTCGGTAAACTTTCAATGACGCTTTATTGTGACCATCATTTAAACGAATTACATATAACAAAAACATCATTCTCAGTCGCTGCAGTAACGATCAGCATGCCTGCTCTGAAGGCTTATGATGTCATAGTTTATGTATCCGGCAGAGGATGTTAGACTCCCTCCCCTCGCCCCGCCTCTTTTTTCTTATCCTATATTAGCTAGTCAGGGTTTGTTCACCTCAATGGTTCACAGGTCACACGCTATCACAAAAGCAGCCGGAACAATCAGTTAGTCACGGCCTTCCGTTGATTCATAGATGAAATTTCAGCCGCAGGGTGAGGAATCTTCTGGATTCAACCGTACCAAATCTTCTCATAGGACCCATACTCAGAGAAAGTTCCCGCAGCTACTTCAACCCAAGTCGTGCTATTTTGTGTTTATTCGGGTGTTGCTCACTCGCAGCTGACGTTTTCTCTTCTTTCACGAAAATGCTCAAGCACTCAAACTGATAAACGGGGAGGCAAGATAGACATGGAAAATGATGCCAAATTTGATCTAACACTTCCGCTTTAATTCCGGACGATAAGCAGATCAACCCTGTACAAATAATCTGATTGGTGATTTGAACTGCGGCGGAAAGGGGAAAAATTGTTTTGACTTCAATTTATTTTAGAGGGTTCTAGCATATGATAGTTACCGTAAAACAGACTCGCCTTTCGCAAACATATCTTACGCGCTTCATCAGGTTATGTTTTGCTGTGTCAGGGCCGTTGTTGGTAAAAGCAAACCAAGGCAATTGCCTCGATAAAAAATTGAATTTACCTTTTTTTCAGGTTCTTGAAAGAGGTCACGCATCAAAAAATAAAAATAAAATAAGTAATAAAAAATAAATCATGACAATTTTTCTTTATTTCACTTTCATCAAGAAACAAATTGTACACTTTTACTAAAATACTCTCTTCTGTATATTTATCTCAAGCTATTAACCTTGGCTTAGGATCATTACTTCTATCTAAAAACTATTTATTCAAAAACTCATCAATATTAAAATATGATGATTTGAACCTTTTGACAATATTGGAATGGTTCTTTACATACCGTCAAAGCAAGACCGAAATGATTTGATTACATTTGCGGGTTACTTCTATCTCTTACCACTGAAAATTTTGTACGTGATCATTTGTACTCTTTCGAAATAGTTGGAAAAGGTTTAAGCGGATTAGAATACCGTGAAATTTTGTTTGCATAAAGTAAATTTGTTGTTAGGTTAGTAAAGCGACGAATTACCACGACGAATTATTCTCGAAGATGTTGTTGAATCGGACGCCGCAAAATAAATATTGTTATGAATTAGAAATTGCTTTATGTAGTCTCTGTTCTCACCGAAAAACCGCAAGTTATAAGGAAAATCGCTTGCTGTGCCACTAAGTGTCCACATTTAAGTAAATATTTGATCTATCGGCGTTTATGATTAGAAAACAGCCCATGCATGGGCTAGATACGGTCGCATGTTCGCTGTACCTATAATTCAGTTTAGTGTTTACATTGTACTGAATCCAGAATCAAAGCTCTCTGTTATTCCCGAATCATTCATTTCATCTCCGTCCATTTTCGCCATGTTCTTAATCCTTTTCCGAAGAGCTATCATTTGCCGAGCAAGGTCTCTGTCTTGTGACTGCATTTCTTGAAGTTCTCTTCGAAGCCAGGCAATGGCGTTCTGGAGATCCACTTGTCTCTCGGCGATCGTTGCTCCCTCGCGTTGTATAACAGGGATCTTGTTGCTTTTTTCGCTGGCACGCTTATCACCACCAACTATGTCTTCATGGAAAAATTCTCTCGAGTCTAGTTCATCGCTAAAATTCACACGACGTTGCTGCTCTAATTTTGCATCGTCTGTTTCGTTCACTCCATTCATCTTGGTAAAAATCTCTGTGGTTTCCTCTTCTCCAAGTTGATTCGTGAGTGATTTGGTCGAATGGCGCTCATGAAAAGGTTATGATTCACTTATTTTGGAATTCTACTTTTGTAAAATGTATTGTCACCGGCGGCCTCCCTCGACTTCCTGCGAGAAGTCACGAACTTTTCATGTGTGAGTTATGCGGCATGTTTTGATTTATAATCTCTCCACAAATTTAATTATTAACATAAAACAAGTTCTTTTGTTATCTTCCACCAATCAAATCACCCGAATTCTAGGAGTACATTTTGGAAAAAAAGTCCTTCTTCTTACAGTCTTGCTATACTCTCTGCCTTGTTTTATCGCGAAAACGTCTTTATAAAGCGTTCTTTACTCATTCATTCATTTATTTATTTATTTACTTTTTTTTTTTTGGGGGGGGGGGGGGGACGTAAAGTAGACAAAAAGTTCGAATGCAGAAGGAGAGAGTCATGCGAGCCCACGATGTCCTAATAGCGTACAACCGAACAAAGCGTGCGCACAAAAGACAAAAACACAACATGGCGGATCAAGAAGAACTTTTTAGTGAATATGTCTCTCTATTTTCCATGTGTTAGCTACGCAAGCCAAGAACAAAATGAAGTATAGCCTTTTAAACAGTACATTATTTTATAAATGATCAAATCATTCAACTGTTTCTTGTTATTTCAGGCTGAATATCGACGGTCTTCTAGTATACTTTCCGTACGACTACATTTATCCCGAGCAGTATTCGTACATGACGGAGTTGAAAAGAACTCTTGATGCTAAGGTAGGAAACTGTAGACAATGCCCCTAAAATATTACATGCTGCGCTACTGTTAAGCTTAAATGGAGGTTGCCAAAGTTCTTTGCAGGGCGACTTTCAGTGAGACATTTTCTTCGTACCTACGCATTCGTTATGCTGGTCTTTTTTAAATATTTCTCCCATTTTTCTTCTTAGGGTCATTGTCTTTTGGAAATGCCTTCTGGAACCGGCAAAACTATTTCCTTGCTGTCCTTGATCGTAGCCTATATTATGGTAACATTGTGGAAACATATTTATGATATACCTGAACATTGTATATCTACAGTGCAGCTCAGATATATCCAAACCAAAATATATGCGCAATTCGCATCAGCCCAATACACGCATACGTGTACGTATATATGCACATACGCATATGCATATACGCACATCCGCATATACAGTATATACACATATGCCTGATTAGTATGTATGAGCTAACCTATTGTTTTTTCTTTTCTTAACAGGTCATTGTGGTTTTCAATGGCTTGACAGCTTGCCACAGAGCGAGAAAGAGTTTTCTCTATTTTGAATACGCGTATGCCTTCAAACTAGAGTTATTGGCAAAATGTTGGCTGAAACTAACATTTTGCAATTGGGCACTTGACAGAAAATTAACTGACTGAATATAATTAAAAGAGAGAGTATTTTGCCGTTAAATCAAAAATTTACTGGTTTTTTTTTTGTCAAATAGAACCTACACGCTTCAACAATCCCATCTTCATGGAGCAAACACAACTGAATGATAACTTTTTTTCGACACAAAGTAAACAAGGTCCAAGCAAGCTCGCGACTTGGAAACGTATGCCGAAACACAGAACTTTTCCTTGAAGAAAAAACTCTGATAAACAATTATTTGGCTAGAGAAAGAGCATTTTACCGTTTGAATGAACGATTTGTGTCAAATAAAACCGGAGATATCATTTTTTCGACGAGGATCTTCAGAACGCTTAATTCAGACAAACATTTCACAAACAACTTGCGGACACTTGCTGAAACACAGATCTTTACTTGTAAAAACATTAAGTTCACATGTTAAAATAGGAAGTTCAAGTGACTGTTTCAATTTTCTTCCCATTTTTGGTTTAAGATCAAGCAAGTGTTAATAAACGGTAGTTTGTTGGCGAATTTGCGAAGTGATCAAAAACTTGAAATATGATAGCTTTCATTGATCGGCAGAACGTTTTAACAACATGCAAATTTTGTTTTGAAGCCCTTTTCATTCCCAGAAATGTAATGTCCTTTGTTTGACAAACACTGCTTCACATAAAGAAACTTGTGGGAATGCATAACAAAGAGACATATACACACATATACATGCGCGTATATACACGTATATGTGCGCATATTAATATACGCGTATACGTAAAATACACTCGTATAATACGCGTATGCGTAGTTCGCATATATCTGAGCTGCACTGTATGCAGGCTGTGGAGTAAGAATGATGGTTTGCTAGATTTGCAGTGGACCAGGTGACAATTTGCAGGGAGGAAAATCTTACGGAGGCTCCAAAGATGCCAGGATGCTTTGCATCAAATACAAATTGTGCAAGATTTCCTCAGTTTATCCTGCATGCTACAAGCTGCAGCTAGAATTCACTTTGTGTGACAATCACGTGGAAAATTTTTGTGAAAATTATATTTGTCCCTGCAACAAAATTTCTTTCCTTGCAACAAGTTATATAAATTCAAACTGGTTTAAATTTGTACAACTTATTGCAGGGACAAAGATTTTCTCAAAAACTCCTCATGTCACACAAAACGAATTGTCATTGCAACTTGCTGCTGTTTTGTGCCACAGCCACTATTAGTGTCCCCATTTAGTGGTTATTTACTGCTATTTTAGTTTGACACTTAAATAAAGGTATTCATTCATTCATTCATTGACTTGTTTTGGAAGCAACACACATGGAACAGTTTGTCACAGAAACATGTCACAGCGACTTGCTGCATAGTGTGTCTAGACCATAGAGCTTCACTATTATATCATTCATTGTATACCAACCAACTTCTCATGCCTGGCTTGCAAATTATTATTCTCTGCATTATTCCTTGCCATTAGGCCAAGCCTCTTGAGCTGTCTAAACTCATCTACTGCTCCCGTACTGTTCCAGAATTAGAGAAGGTAAAACTATATGTAACTGTTACAATAATTACAGTGTTGTGGCTCAGATTTCATTTTCTACCTATTGAGTAATATTTTTGTGGTATCAATAATTTATTGCAGGTTCTTGAAGAACTTAAGGTTCTTTTAGAATATTATGAGAAGGAAACTGGACAGAAACCCAAACTTTTGGGCTTAGGACTGAGCTCCAGAAAGAATCTCTGTATTCATCCTGAGGCAAGTATACTTGAAAATTGTTTATATGTTTATTCCATGGTAGTAAAATTGAATCCATTAATGCGACACAATGTTCTGACCTCCTCGATAGTATGTTTTTTTGTGTATGCCTCATTTTCACTGTCCAAACTTATGTGAGAGAAAAATTTTCCCATGCCAAATTTATATTAGAGGACGATTTATCCATCTCAGGATAAATTGTCTACAATAGGTGTTATGCATATTAAGCTATAATAATATTATATATACTCAATTTTCACAGGTGAGTGCAGAAAGAGAAGGAAAGAAAGTAGATGGGAAGTGTCTGAGTTTGACTGCATCTTATGTACGTTTGAAACATAAGGAAGACAATACAGTCCCTGTCTGCACAC
Organism: Orbicella faveolata; assembly: GCF_042242905.1. Classification (NCBI taxonomy): domain Eukaryota; kingdom Metazoa; phylum Cnidaria; class Anthozoa; order Scleractinia; family Merulinidae; genus Orbicella; species Orbicella faveolata. The sequence goes on along the minus strand of NW_028301552.1, from coordinate 4,989,692 downwards.
TTTATGAGGTACTGATCAATTAATTTTGTTGGTCAAATGATAGTAGCAGTGGCAGATCCAGACCTTGAGCTAAAGGGAGGAGGGTAGTTGGGGGGGGGGGGGGGGGTTGCTTGCCCTGCCAGCTTTTTTTCCTTCTACGATTTTTTTTTTACCCAAAATGAGGGGGGACCAGGCCCCCAGGGCCCCTCTCCTAAGTCTGCCACTGATTATTGGCTCTGAGGCAACAAATTATAAAAATAAATCACATACAAATGTACATGTATTAAAATTGGCTTATTGAGCTCTGTAATTCTGTAAATTTTACAAATAAAAATATGGTAAATTATCTAGTAGATGATTATAATCATGACAACACGATCAGTTAATTTATCAGTGGTTGTTCTGTTTGTGCCGCAGGCTTTTGATGCTCATGGTAAGGAGGAGAAGCTTGCTCCTGGAGTGTATAATCTAGTGAGGGATTTTTACACATTGATGATAATTTACTGTCTTTTTTATACTACGATCATAGAAATGATTTGGGAAAATGTTTATTATTCAGGTGGAACACAAGAATTCTCAGTAAGTGGCTTCTGTCACTGGGAAAGTTTTGGAGGCTGACTCACACAAAAACAAAACAGGAATAAGGAATATGTTTAGGAAGTGAACAGAAATTATGCATCATAATAACAAAAGCTCACAAACATTTCAAAGCAGTTGGAAGAAGCCTGTGGCTGGTTTTCCATGAAGACGCTATGTTTTGTTCCATGTGTTGAAAAGTCAGATTCAACTTTTTGAGTTCTTTCCCTTTAGTTAAAGCCTTTTCAAAAGCTGTGAGATGTACCTAGACCTACAAAAAATCCAGATCTACTTTATTTGGGCCTGGGTGACTAAGAAATCAAGTATGCTGGTCTGGCTGGCCAGCAGGCACTGACGTTAAGTTTTATCCCTGAAGATAGCCATGCAAGGTAATAATCAAACAGGTTCAATTATGTAATAATTATTATTGACAGATGTACTGGCATGCATGCTAAAGTGTATGTTTTTTAAGGGTGATCTAAAAGAAGTTGGCAAGAACAAGGGGTGGTGTCCATATTATTTGGCAAGATACACAGTAAGTACTATCTTAAAGATGAAAAATTGTCCAAACAAATGTTGGTATCTCATTTTTTGTACATTGTACATTTTTGCAAAAAATAAGTTCTTCTGTCAGTAACCTTAAGTACCCTAGCTCAGAAAAGCCATACAGAAAAGAGGGGTTAGGGACACGGGAGTGATGGTTCAGTAAGAACACAACCCAAGTAGGACTCAAACTTGGATCTGTTAGAAGAGATGGGTAGGGTGTAGGGGGTAGGGCGGTGGGGGAGAATTTTCTCAATTTTGGCTCCTGTTGAAAGCAGGATCAAGCTAAATTCAGAATTAGCATCAAATTTCAATTCAGTTTAATTTATTAATGAAATAATAAGTTCTCCATCAGTAATTAATTACTTTCAGTGTTTTTGTCCAACATCTTGATTTTTGGACAATTATATCGAATTGTGACATACATGTACATGATGATAATTTATTAAAAGTAGACAGTTAAAAGCTCTCTCTCATTCTGACTTACTAATACAAGATCTTCTGCCTCTGCTTTTAGATTTATCACGCCAACATAGTCGTGTACAGTTATCATTACCTCTTGGATCCTAAAATCGCTGACCTTGTGTCCAAAGAACTGGAGAAGACTTCAGTTGTTGTCTTTGATGAAGCACACAACATTGGTAGGGAATGTCACTTTTAAAGAGCAATCAACATTTTATAACTTAAATTGTTTCAGACCAGTCATCCTACAAGTGCACAAGTATGCATAATCCATATATTGACTATTAACAGATAACATCATTCATTACATTATTCTTACTGTTAACTCATGACTGCTAACAAATAATTTGACGCAAAAAAGATCCACTTGAGGTGTGCAGATTTTATACTGTATCTAGTATGTTTGTTAGCCTCTCAACAGAGAATTTAGATGGTTTTCAAAAATTTACAGCTAGATAGAATGATTCTAATTTAAAGGATTAAGTTATTTAGGTTTAACATTATAAAGGGCCAGTACAAGTTAGATTTACAGTATCAGCCCTTGAGCCATGAACACTTGACATTTTCTTGAACATTTTTTGGTGACTATAGACTGAAGGCACTTCATACATGTGTTATGTACTAGAAGAGAATTTTTAGTGTAAAAATGCCAATACTTTTGTTTAGAACACAAAGAGCCCTCAGTCTATAGTCTACCAAAAAGTGTACAAAAAAATGTCAAGTGTTCATGGTTTGAGTTTCGTTACTGTAATAATTATTGTTTCTAGTGCATTGCATCCATGGCTATACACTTTATGTACTTAGAGAGTGTATTTGCCGCTGCTCTTGTGTGGATGTTGACAAAACATTAAATGATATTCACTGAACATGCATGACAATAAATTACAGTTATGTACAAACTGAGACATGAACAAGACATGTTTCAGGTCATTCCCCAGTATTGCATTGCGCATCCCTACTGCGCATAATTTCATGCATGATTAGCACACGCTCATTAAAAAATGGCGGCTTTTTCTTAACAGCTGGACCTTGCCATTGAGGTAAATCATCATTTTCTTGCAAACGAGTATGGTGACCTATCATTTTTTCCTGTTGTTTTGAATTGAGTAATAAATTTCTTTGTGTAAAATAAATATGGACCAATTCTCAGTGTAGAACAAGAAGCAATTGTCGGAAATGTGAATTTAGCAAGCAATCATGACTGCAATCATGGTGCTATTATAAGGATTTATATGGGTATAAACAAGATGCTTTTGCTCCTAAACGAACATGGGGACCCCTCATTTTTATTTCAAAATTTAAGTTCCTATAATATAAACAATTGATAGGCAAAGTTTCACAAGAATCTCATCGCAGGTTCTATTTCAGTGGAATGACCTTAAGAGGTCATTGTGACTAACCATTTTTTAAAAGCTAGGCAAGTCAAGAATATAATAATTGAAGGGGTGAGTGCAAAACCATGCTAAGTGACGATTTGGGTGAAAAAAAAAATTTTCGCGAAAGGGCTTGAATTTTTGCATGCGGTCTTCAATGTAATAGAAAAACGTGGTCCTGTATTTTTGTCGCTGGTTTTTGCTTCGTTTATAAAGACGCCGCTAGGAAAACCGAGTGGTTTTTCTGCATACGCAATATCTCGAAAACGAAGCGAAGCTTAGCGGAAAAACTACGGGACATTGTTAAACATACCTAAACAAAACTGTATGGGAAATTTGGAGCGTTTTCGACAAAGTTCACTTTTAATTAAAATACCTAGCGCCCTTTTCCCGCCGAGGTCTTCAAATAAACGAAGCCGGGCCTTTGTTATGATAAACAGAGCCGACCCTTTGTTATAATAGCCAAGCCAAGCCTTTGTTATAAGTCGAAGTCTCGCCTCGGTTTATTATAACAAAGGATCGGCCCGCCGCGACCGCAAGGACTTTGATTTTACTTAGAAACCAGCAAAATGTCAATTTCACGCAACTTATATAAGCTCAAATTTATTGATTTCAGGTCAAAAGTGGTTAAAACGTTGACTCATGTTAACGCGCGACGGCAAGGATGTTGATTTCTCTTAGAGAGCAGCAAAATGTCAATTTCACGCAACGTAAAAGCTCAAAAATGTTGATTTCAGGTCTAAATAGGTCAAAATGCTGATTTCACGTTAGCGCTTGACGGCAAGGATGTTGATTTCGCTTAGAAAACAGCAAAATGTTGATTTAACGCAGCGTATAAGCTCAAAAATGTTGATTTCAGGTCTAAATAGGTCAAAATGCTGATTTCACGTTAACGCGTGACGGCAAGGATGTTGATTTCACTTAGAAAACAGCAAAATGTTGATTTCACGCAGCGTACAAGCTCAAAAATGTTGATTTCAGGTCTAAATAGGTCAAAATGCTGATTTCACGTTAGCGCTTGACGGCAAGGATGTTGATTTCGCTTAGAAAACAGCAAAATGTTGATTTCACGCAGCGTATAAGCTCAAAAATGTTGATTTCAGGTCTAAATAGGTCAAAATGCTGATTTCACGTTAGCGCTTGACGGCAAGGATGTTGATTTCGCTTAGAAAACAGCAAAATGTTGATTTCACGCAGCGTATAAGCTCAAAAATGTTGATTTCAGGTCTAAATAGGTCAAAATGCTGATTTCACGTTAACGCGTGACGGCAAGGATGTTGATTTCACTTAGAAAACAGCAAAATGTTGATTTCACGCAGCGTATAAGCTCAAAAATGTTGATTTCAGGTCTAAATAGGTCAAAATGCTGATTTCACGTTAGCGCTTGACGGCAAGGATGTTGATTTCGCTTAGAAAACAGAAAAATGTTGATTTAACGCAGCGTATAAGCCCAAAAATGTCGATTTCAGGTCTAAATAGGTAAAAATGTTGATTTCACGTAACGCGTGACGGCAAGGATGTTGATTTCACTTAGAAAACAGCAAAATGTTAATTTCACGCAACGTATAAGCTCAAAAATGTTGATTTCAGGTTTAAATAGGTAAAATATGGCGGCCGGAAAATAGTGTTAACATCTGGAACTTACTTTGGTTATCTGGGACAATGACTATCTGCACTGAACAAATAAACATCAAATAAGCACTTTTCCAAATACAGCAACGTCTTAAATGGCTAAAAATCACGAGATAAATACATATTTTTCGACAAACGCGATCGTAGCTTTATGTCACGCACCGCCTAACAGTTTAACAAATTAACCCTTCTGCGCAACGTACGGGTCTCCATACATCTGCATGTCCGCTGATCCCAGAAGTTCAAAACACTACAAATCATGCAGATATGAAATAAAATCAAAGCAACCTGGATCACAGATCTATGTTACAATCGATCGCTACTTGTTGGCCATTATTATCTTTAAATGAAAAAAGCCGAAACAATCTAGTTACCAGTTCGAGAAACGCGAGCAGAACGTGATCGCAATGCATGCCGGGAAGGCTCTTTACACCTCGTGCGCGGGAAAACATGGCGGTCGATACAAGACAAATTTTATCACTCTAAAACCAGTTCTCGCTTTCCAAACTTTGACACTAGCAACGCTTGGCAAATGGGCCACAACTCACGAGAGGGTATTTTTCTTGGGCAAGAACTGCTCTTGGACTTTGCTGCCTGGCTCGATCTGACTTCGAACGCCGATAACACGATTACGGTATATCAGCTACCTTCGAAGTTTCAGAACACATTTTGATTCTTTAAAACGTGCTGATGACTTACGGGTTTATCGAGGCTTTATGATGCCTCTCAACCACCAGGCAGGCACACAAGGTACTTTAACACAATGCTTAAGATATTAGTTGACAGAGCTCTAATGCGGCACATCTCTTTTTAGTTCGATGGTATTTCGTTTGCCGCTCGATCGATTCACGTGTTGTGCTCACGTCACAATAGCCGATGTAAACAATCTGTTCCCAGATTTCCGCTCTATATATGCTGCGAGATTTGATTTTGACTTCATACACTATAAACAGTCTGCCTGTTTGCTGTTCAACAAATAAACTCCTAAAGACATGGCTAGGAAAAGCCAAGTATTTTTGCATACGTTATAACTCGAAAACGAAGCAAAAACCAGCGACAAAAATACAGGGCCGCGTTTTTCTATTACATTGAAGACCACATGCAAAAATTCAAGCCCTTTCGCGAAAATTTTTTTTTTCACCCAAATCGTCACTTAGCATGGTTTTGCACTCACCCCTTCAATTATGAACTACTTATACTAAATTATATCCTTTTTTTATTGGTACCTTATTTTGTAGATAATGTGTGTATTGAATCTCTGAGTGTGAAAATATCAAGACGAACTTTAGACAGAAGTCATACCAATGTTGAGTCATTGGCTAGAACTGTGAAGAAGTGAGTTGAACAGTTTGTTGCCTGTATAACAAATTGTTTGTGTTAGGTTGAATTTCAAGACTATAATGATCAATATTAGAATCTTAGAGATACAGTACCATTTGTTTGATGAATTAGCCCCATTGTTTTCTCTCATCAACCAATATACAATATATCTCGACATCATTTAGTAAATTACTTAGTTTTTTTTAACTATTTTTTTATTCTATTGTTTCAAGTCTCAAACTTAGAGATGCTGATAAACTAAGGCAGGAATACAACAGATTAGTTCAAGGTATGATTATGTCCTTTTTGATTATATTTATCTCTGATGTTAGCTGTCCGTCTAAATTTCTGCCTTCCCTAAATTCATAATTTGATGTTTCGCTGCTGTGAAATTGATTTTAGGTTTACGAGATGCAAGTGTTGCAAGAGAAACTGACGTGGTATTAGCTAATCCAGGTACAACAAAATTTAGCATTTTGACGTTTATTTAGCTTTTCTGAATGCTTTGAAATTTCAGGATAACTTTTGTCAATCAATAATATAATGAAAAATATCTTAAAACTTGCTGTGTGCTCTTCAAAAATGCCTTCATCTTTTGACAGATTAGTTTGAGTCAGTAAGTAAAGACATATCAATTGGCAGACATGTCAGTATCACTTTTGTGGATCTACGCAGAACAGATCCATAAAAATAAATATAGGTCTAGACAGAATGTATCTTTGTTTAGGATCTGATGCTCACATTGACATATCCCTTTGTGAATTATTTGTATGGTACAGTAACTATAATTTAATTACAAAAGCTAAGCTTTAATTGATCATGTATAAAATGTATCCAAAACAAATTATGGTTAATTTTCATAACACAACTCCACATTTGTTTTGTTAAATCTTCTTCTTATCACTGAATGGTAATGGTTTTTGTTAAAGCCCATAACTTGCAGCCAACTTGATTGAGGTATTAATATTTTATTTTGTTTTGTAGTATTACCCGATGAAATCTTGGAAGGTATCTGTGGCCCTTGATTATTTAACTTTGAGTCAATCTAATTTGTATGTCAGTCATTTTTCACTGTGTCTTTTATTCAAGAAAATTGTTGATTTTAATCATTAATAATAATTATTGTTCTTATTGTCTTTAGTGGTTAGTATTAATCGTTTTCTTAAGTTAATATTGAATGTAATGTTAAAATAAAAATTATACTACAATATTTTTCTTTTCAGAGGCAGTGCCTGGAAATATTAGACAAGCTGAACATTTTGTGAATTTCATGAGACGATTCATTGAGTACTTAAAGGTTGTATCTACATGATGTTTCACTTTTTACTAAATATTGTAAGTCTATTAAATAATAATGATGTTTACTAACCAAAAGTCAAGCTCCAACTCACTTTAATAAATGGTACCGTCATGTACATGACTGCACTAAACACAGAGATATCATTCCCTTTAATTTTCATTGTAGCTAGCATAGGTTTGTCTTGTTGTGGAAACTAAGTTAGATTTTAGAAACAAGAAATCAAAATAATTTATATGAAAAAGTACAGGTTAAAAGATTTTTATTTAACATTTGTACATATTTTCAACTTTTTTTACTCACACTAAGTGAGTGAGTTTGACCCTCTCTCCTCCACAGAAGTTTGAAACATTTGTTGTAAAATTTGCTGTGGGAGGTGAGCGCAGGCACAAAGTTGAATGGATCAATCGCCTTCTCCTTTCACCCTTCATGTAACCCTCTGCCTGCACTCATATCGTACAGCAGATTCTCCCCACCTGAAAAAAAAACCTTTGAGCTTCTGCAGAGGAGAGAGAGATTGACCTACATACATTTTCTCTGCAGACCAGGCTGAGAGTACAGCATGTGGTACAGGAAAGCCCTCCATCTTTTCTACAGCATGTTTATCAACAAGTCTGTATTGAAAGGAAACCTCTTAGGTATGTTACAATTTTTAATCGCTAGACCAGGGGCTTTTTTGGTTTTGTCACTGCTTCTCTCTTGATCTCTCTGTAACTCCAAGAGTAATTAACTAAAGGTTACAATAAAATAATCTGTGAAACTTTAAAGAGTAATCAAAAGTAAAACAAATAAAGTGAGAAAGATATTTAAACATTACTGAAAGTAAAACAGAAAAGTGTACATGTTGGAGGGAAATCATTTCTGTCAAAATATGGTTGTTTTGGCATCATCAAGTTCCAAATACAGTGAAATTTCATACTAAGTCATACCCAGATAAATATTGCACCCAGCAACAATGCATGGTTTTAATTATTAGCTAGTTTTACTCTTTCCTTCTTAAGTTAATAGTTCTCCTCATTTCCTTTTGGTTTATCCTTTTTGTAGTAAGGCAGTTGCATAAATCCATATATTTACTAGGAGTGAACACCAGTGAACAAAGTTTAAAAGGATACTTTATAACTGAAATCAATATTTCAAAAAACCATAGCTTTTAACCCAAATAAGAGGTATTGAACACATACAAGTGGTCAATCTTTGTAACTCTACACACACTTATAATATATGCCTTTATCTTTGATTTTAAAGATTCTGTGCTGAGAGGCTGAGTTCTTTGCTGTACACTTTGGAACTTCCTGATGTTCAAGACTATGGCCCCCTGACATTGATTGCCAATTTTGCAACTCTTGTGAGCACCTACAGCAAAGGTACAATGCACATTTTGCATTTTACTGGTTGAATTTTCATTTCATGTTCTAAAACTCCAATAGACCTTTCCATAAAAATACCTTAATATTTTTAAAACTGCAGTTTAAGTCTCTTATTTAGGATGCAAGCATTTACCACATCCTTTGTTCTAAGTACAAGCTGCACATGCCATGCAACAAATTTCAAAGCTAAAATGTGTCTAATTAGACAAATATAGGAAAAAGTGCCAATATACATTGGTTTTTCCTTTAATTGTAATCTGTAACATAGTTTCCATTTGCCTCAGAAGTAAGATTGCTAGGTTTCTTTAGTTCTAGAAAATTGCATCATTCAAGCTGAGGTTGGCTTCATGTACTCTCAATTGCATTGTGCCACTAGAATAATATTAAGACTGAATAATTTCTTTATCCATGTGAGACTAAGCCTGCACATGAATGATATTTTTAGAAAAGGCCCATGTAAGCTTCCTTTAGTTTGGTAATCATTTTTATCTTCCTACAGGTTTCACCCTTATTATTGAGCCATTTGATGATAGAACACCAACCATACCAAATCCCATCCTTTACTTCAGGTAAGGTTTTATGCCAATGCTTAGATTTACCAAATAAATGCCATTTGATTTTCTTGTCACCACCAATACATGTATGTAGAATAAGCAACTTTTTGGTTTGCCTTGGGCTAAAGGTGCACAGCCTTCTGCATGTGTTGCAGCTTCTGCATGCATTGCATGCCTACAATGCTGTGTGATAATTGTTACAAAGTAACTGTCAAAGAAGTAAATGTGTTAATGTTATGTTATGCATACAGTTTGATTTATTGTGCTGTGATGTTGTGTAAGATGCTACATTGTGTTTTCTTTCTTTCAATCTCAGTTGTATGGATGCTTCCATCGCTATAAAACCTGTTTTTGATAGATTCCAGTCAGTTGTCATCACATCAGGGGTATGTCATTAAGTGACAGTAAATACTTAAATCACTTCGAATTTGAACCACAATGTGTCTATACTACTTTTTTAGGGATCAACATGTTATAATCCTTTTTCACATTTGAATACTGAGTCAGAATATCCAAATCTTTTGCCTGATTTGCATTTGGTCTTTTATGTCCCCAGACATTGTCGCCAATAGACATGTATCCTAAGATTCTTGATTTTAGACCAGTTACTATGGCAACATTCACAATGACGCTCGCCAGAATTTGCTTGTGTCCTATGGTAAGTGAATCAAAGATTAACAAAATAATAAGTAATGGTAATTATAGTACCGCCAATTCTTACATGATGACAAATAGGCATGTAGAGAAGCATTCACAATCTACAATCATGGACAAAAGTCTTGGGACAAATTTGCACTTTTTGCGCTTTTGCATACACGCCAGGCGCGAATACAACTTCACCTGCCTAACCTCGGCCCCCACCCCCATACAATGTTGAAACTAGTACATGCAATTTCAACTGATTTTCAACATTGTGTTGGGTGGGGAGGGGGGACAGCAACCCATTTATTAAGGATATAGCATCGTTTTCTTCAAACTTCAGTTCTAAAACACAGATAATCCGTTATGTTACATAAGTGTCCCAAGGACTTTTGTCCACGGTTGTAGATTGTTGTTATGGGTGTAATAAAGGTTGATTTCCTTTCTTATACCTGTACTGTGAGTAGCTGATCTACATAATTTGTACATGTAATTATTTTGCAGATTGTTGGCAGAGGAAATGATCAAGTGGCCATTACAACAAAGTTTGAAACTAGAGATGATACTTGTAGGTTGTTCAAATGTTCTCTTTTTTAAGTTGCTGGGGTCGACTAAGAGATCAGATTGCAGGATTTGTCTTGAAGTTAGCAGGTTGGGAGATGATGCAGGCTATTTCAAGAGGGTAAAACCTCTATGTTGATACAGGATTTGTGGACTTAAAAAGTATCAAATGCTTGTGTACATGTCTAGTGTGGTGTCCTCTTGTAAAACACCAAGCGCAAGAATATTTAGTGAACAAAAAGCCGATGTCATTATTGATTTTCTCCTTCGCTGCACTAATTTGAAGGTCATGTTAATTTGAATGTCATTCATAGCTGTCATGCGTAACTACGGTAACCTATTGGTGGAAATGTCAGCAGTGGTGCCTGATGGGATAGTTTGTTTCTTTGTCAGTTATCAGTACATGGTAAGTTGATTTGCCATTAAAAACTCATCGTCACTGGTTTTTACTGCTTGAATGGGTCATTTGCAAAGGACCAGTTAAACAAACTGAAAAGAGGGGGGAAGAGTAGAGGTGGGGGAGGATGCACCCTCCCCCTTCTCTTGTTCTTTAGCCTTGCCCTCTGTCAAACATGCTACAAATAACTCATTGGGTGATTTCCATTAGACCAAAAGTTTGGAACTTTGGAAATGGAGGCGAATGCAAACTTTTCAACTCAAAATTGCTGAAATTACAGGAACAAAGTCAAATGGGACAGAAAATCCCAGTATGAGATTTATAATGAAAATCTGGATGTACCTCAAAAGGTTGTCCTCTTTATAGAAATTCCAGAAAATGCTGTCATTTAAACAATTGGAAATACCCTGGGATTCAAAGCAGAATTTTTGGTCAAATGGAAAGCACTATCCCATAGTCCTCGGTTTTCAGGTGAAATGGTGTCCCTCACAATTAACCAGTATTTATATTTTCTTTTTTTTTTCTTTTTTCAGGAGGCAGTTGTGTCCATCTGGCATGACCAGGTAAACCTGCTCTTTGTTTTCAAGAACGTTATAATAAACTCAACATTTAGTGTTAAGACCCTAAAATTTTAACATCTTCCCTTTGATTTTTCAGGGCATTATCAGCAACATTCAGAGAAATAAACTGCTCTTCATTGAAACACAAGATGCAGCAGAAACCAGTTTAGCTCTTCATAATTACCAAAGGGTAAGTTTCAAAGTGTTTATCATGTGTTTTCTTCGGTTAGTTGACTGTAGCCAGTGTAGGTCTCCAATACAAAAACAGGAAAGTTGAAAAAAGCCTATCAACAGGAATATTTTCTTTTTTGTTACAGGCCTGTGAAAATGGGAGAGGAGCCATATTGCTCTCAGTAGCCAGAGGAAAAGTTTCAGAGGGAATCGACTTTGGTAATAGCATTGTTAATTAATTAGCATATTTATTTTTGCGTCAGTATGATCGTCTGTCCGTCTGTCCATCTATCTGTCAGTCAGTCCCTCAGTCCATCCACCTATCTGCAGGGGCATAGCCAGGGGGGTCCTGGGGTGCCCGTGATCCCCCTTTTGTAAGCCTTTTTTAAGCGAACAACCTACAACAGGTGCCGAAAACGACATGACAATCCGGTGAGTACCCTAACTTTGACACAGTGTGACCCCCACCCCTCTTGAAAAATCCTGGCTACGCCCCTGATCTGTCTGTCTGTCTGTCTGTCTGTCTGTCTGTCTGTCTGTCTGATCTTCTGTCCACTAGGCTTCCATTTAATCTAAGAAATAGTTTGATTTAATTTGTTTTTTAACTATGATGATAAGATGTGCCTAATCACGGTTTTGTTTTCTCCACAGATCATCATTACGGCAGAGCAGTTATTATGTTTGGTATTCCTTATGTTTATACACAAAGTAGGATTTTAAAGGTGAATATAAATAATTTTTAACTTGCCACATTTTCATTTTTTCTTTTCTCCGTCGGTTTGTGAAAAGTTTGGTTATTACTTTTTTCCCTTAAAGAGATCGATATCTTGACACAATATTTAGTTCACCCATAAAAGATTACTCTGAGATAATCTTTGTTACTTTAACTCATTTGATGCTCTTTGCTTATTGAATAATTGGCCTGTTGTCATGATTTCTAGGCCAGGCTTGAGTATCTCAGAGATCAGTTTAACATCAGAGAAAATGATTTCCTTACCTTTGACGCCATGAGGCACGCTGCTCAGGTGAAAATGTGAAAAGAATTATTTGTACTACCATTGAAAGTAGTTACATTGTTTGTAATTATTGTTTAATTATTAGAACGACCAATTGTGTAATCTCTCCTTACATTTAGAGTGGTTTTCAATCAAGTGTCGCAGACTATACCGTGAAGGAAAAAACAGTACATCAACACACACATGCAAACTAGTTTACTTCATATTAAGGCAAAACTACTGGATTCTGAATCGTCGGGAGTGGATTTTTGCAGTCGAGGGCAAAATGCTCTGAAATTTAGATCTCACTGGCGGCAGAATTTTTACATCGATTTTAATGTTTATTTTAATAAACGGTTCTATCTATTTTAACCTCGATTATTTTTTCAGTGTGTTGGTCGAGCCATCAGAGGAAAAACTGATTATGGAATCATGGTGTTTGCTGACAAGGTACTTACACTGACTGTGATAGTGAATCAGGTTATTAACTCTTGCATGATGAGCCTTTGAAATAAAACGGATGTGAGTGACATGATGATTACTCCATATATATAATTTTTTTTTTGCAGAGGTTTTTCAAAGTAGACAAGAGAGGTAAACTGCCAAAATGGATCCAGGTAAGCCAGGAGAAAAACATTCAGCTGTAGCAATCATTTTTGTGTCGATTTACGTACTAGTTCAGCTTTCAAATTTTCCGGACTATCACTGGTTTGCATAAATTTTGATTTTCCCGAGGAGAGATTGATCAGATCATTCTATATAAACAAATTATCATAAATGTTCAAAGCTTGGTTAATTAAGACATTATTTTGTGGCTTGCCTTTTCAGGAGTACCTGAAAGAAGGAGTATGCAACCTTTCCATCGACGAGGCAGTGCAGGTTAGATTCTAATTTCAGTCGGGATTAAAGGAAGGTTGGGTTTTTCAAAAGTGCTTGTTTCAACTTGGTTGGGGCAACCTGATCAGGGGGGTAGGTTAACAAAGTCAGGGAATTCAGAGATGAGGGCCTGGTTAACTTACCATGCAGGCAACGTAGTCAGAGGGGGTAGGGCAACCTGATAAGGGGAGGGGGGGGGGTAAGTTAACAAAGTCAGGGGATTCAGAGGTGAAGGCTTAGTTAACTTACCATGCAGGCAACTTAGTCAGAGGGGGTAGGGCAACCTGATCAGGGGGGGTAGGTTAACAAAGTCAGGGGATTCAGAGATGAAGGCTTGGTTAACTTACCCTGCAGGCAACTTAGTCAGAGAGGGGTTGGGCGACCTGATCAGGGGTAGGAAAGTTAGGTCAGGCTGTGAGGCAGCCTGGTTGGGGCGTTGACCGACCTTGTAACGGGTCATTTAGGAGAAACGCCAATCTGGGTACTAAGAATTTGTTTGCGGCCTGCTTGACTGTCATGTGAAACTGTGTGTGAATCTTGTCTCATTTACATACGAAAAGTGTGCAAAACTCCGCAGTTACCAGGTCACCCTAACATCATCTGTCACGGAGTGAAAGCTATAGAAAATAGCGTTATTATTCAGTGTGACTTTGACTGCACAACTGGCGAAAGTTTATACCCGCTTGTGAGCACTAAGCTAAAGGCGAATATTTCATTTGTGCTTGTTTTCCTTAGATCAGCAAGAGATTCCTTAGACAGATGGCTCAACCGTTTGACAAGGTAACTTCACTCTCTGCCAAACCCAAATCAACACTCGTTTGATACATTTCATTGCTGAGCATTCGGTGGCATCCCGATTTGTTGAGCCTATCAATAACTAAACCCAAAAGTCGTTGTTATCCCCTATAACTCCCTATTTCTCGTACCAATTTTCGTTTCTCTTGGAGGTTCGAGAACTTGGCGTTTCCTGTATTTCATGTTTCTCCCTCTTTTGTCTCATAAACCGTGAGAAGTTTTCAATTTTTCTCGCAATTACAATTTGCAAATCTTAATTCCACCACAGTCCGATTTGTTTGGATCACTTTGTGGATGTCTTTAACTTAGTCAACGTTCGTCGACTGTTGTTTTAGAGTAGAGCCACTGAGGTTTCAAGCTTTGTGTCAGTTTATGCCTGATAAAAAGAGGAGACCGAATGTTTAATAAATGCCATTACCTGCAAGACAGTTTTACTGTTAGTGATCTTTCCAGTTGAACGTTTGAGTTTCTCCCTTGTAGGAGGATCAGCTTGGCTTATCACTTCTAACTGTTGAACAAGTGGAGTCTGAAGAGTTTCAGAAACGAATTCTACAGTCAGCTGTTGCCTAATTCTGTAAGAGAGGATACTTACCTTCAACTTGAGGAAACTTCCGTTACAAGCGACCTTCATTTCTGACGTTGATGGACCTCAAAACGCACACTGTATCTTCACGAATACAATGATATATAGCAAATGCAATAGAAGAAGCGTAAATGGTTCAAAGCAGAGAAGCCTTCATGTACTACACTGGGCTAGGACTTGATTATAGTGAGGATGAAGGCCAGCTAACAACACGCTCCTATCCCTTTCTGCAATACGAAATGATGACTGCAAAAAAATAAAAGTATAATGGACGAAAAGCAACAGCCAAAATAGTCAAGGCAGAGTGAAATTTGTAGTTCGTCCCTGAGGGACATGTAAAATGCTTCCATGTTACCGTGAATGAAGCTTAAAAGTTCTGACCGTTTTCTGTGTTGCTAAATCGCGCAGACAACCTATCAAATATAGGCCTGTCCTAAGTTGGAAAAAAACATCCGACTTATAGATCAAGAATAACTTTGTTAAAATTTACATTGTCACACGTATGTTTGTTATGGTTATTTACTTAGCCTTGTGTTAAAAAAATTGGTACCCAAGCAGTATTGACAATTTAAGAAAAGTTCCCTGAAGGAGACATGTGTCAGTTATTGTGCGGTTTGCACGCCGAACGTTTTACATGTGTACCGTACAAGCTTACCTTGACTAACCCGTTGCATTTATTCAGTTTTGTAGCCTATCATGATATAAATAAAGTTGTTTGTTCTTTCTTTCAGTAAACTGGCGAAAGTCAATTAAAGAACTAAGATTTGCTGGTGTAATATATTTCCTCGACTACCTGTTCCTTTTTTTTCATCGTCTCGAAAACGCCTCCTTCATGCATTTCACTCTTTCATTTATTCCTGGGAGCTCACAAGTCAGCACCAGAGGAATGGTCTTGCCTTTTGTACGCTAGGATTTGCGAACTGCTCAAACCAGAATTCCGTTATCTTGGGTTTGCTTTCCGATAACCTTGGCATCACCTTCATTGCTATCTCTTGATTTCAGGAAAGATAAAACAGGTTGAGTTGTTCAATAGCTTCTGGGCCTGCGAGCAGAGCAAAAATGCAAACGGCGAAGCGCTCTTCACCAGACTCCTCTCCTCTTGCGGACGCTCTCGCGTGTGACTCAAAGGTTAGCCTAACCGCCGGCTAAATAGGTTCTTACAACGCTGCTGTCTCTGCCTTCTGTGAAAAAAACCATTATCAGAACCATTATTTGGACCTTCTGTATCTTTTTTTTGCGAATGTGTTCTTCCCGTACGCATTTCGCAATTACAAGAGTCCATGGTACTTTGTACTAGTTCCAGCGACCAAGTTATGTTAAAATAATCTTCCTTTTTTTGTACGCCCCGGTTTATTATTCAAAGAACTACGGAAATACATCACTTATCTCGGTGAGATAAAAAAGTTCATCGCAGAATGCTATGTTTGTGTTCTCAGTGTAACTAGACTTTGTGGTAAATTATAGGGAAATAGTAATCAATCCGAAAGAACTGTCCGCGCACGAAGAGAGCTTGAGGGAACGCGCGAAAGAAAAAAAAATACGGTTCTTTTTGCGCGTTCAACGACGTGAGAAAAATTGCCGGACTCTACTGCCTCACATTCTCCGTCACGCAGCCCGGCCCGTCACGCGTGAATCTCCCAAGAGCGTGGCGTGTTCGTGGCGTGTGGAAAAGATGTAAGAATATGATTGGCCACTGGTGGTCAAGAGCGTCCGACCTTTGAGGTTGGCAAAACGACCGCGTCCGTCAACTTGCAAGAAGTCATCATTCGAATTTATTAATACAGTTGAATCAGAATGTCTGACAAAGGCGACAATCAAGCGGTACTATCTGAAATAACGGTAAGAGTTATTGCTTCAGGAAAACAAGAAAAGCTTTTCCAGTCTTACTTTGCTTTATAAATAAGATAATTCGATCATCGTCAGCTTGGAACTGTTTACATGTTTGGAAGGACTTCGCTCTTCGAGCTCAGGTTTGGTGCGTAATCGAGTTCATTTTGTTCCATGACTTTGATATCAACTGCTTTGTTGTTATTTTATTAGGAGAAAGCAGTTAAAAGACGTGGACGCGGAAAGAAAAGAACGCCAACGAAAGTTATCAGAAAGGTAAAAAGGCATAAGCTTGCATTTGAACTTGTTTACAACAATGGCTGCGACCAGGTCGCGGTAAAAAGCCTGGACCTGGACGCGCTTCAAACTTTCGCGGTTCCTTGACTCGGTTTTTTTTTTCATACAAAGTAGTTTTCAAAGCTGTTCTTCAAATGAACGACAGATAAACTGATCCTAGACACAGCAGTGGAAGAAAACCTGCGGAAAAATTTCCTTGGCGAACGCTTCACTTGTTTTTAAAATGGCGCGCACATTGTTTTTCTTCTCGCCTAATAAATCTTTGCTCAGCGAACATCCTCTTACCGCTGTCAGTGTTCTTATCAAGCAAGGAAGCGTTTGTTTTTGTGTGCGTTGCTGTATGGCTAGCGAATAAACCATTTGTAAAAAATAGTTAATATATTGGGCATCCTCCCTTCTTTCTCCCAACCTGTCGACATTTGCATCTGTGTAAATATAGAAAGAAATTATAGCAAAAAATAAATTGAAAACACTTTGCAGGGCTGCCAAAGTTGTCTCAGTTATTTGGGAGCTTACATTATCACAATTCTATTGTTATCCAACTTACAGTTTCATAGAGTACAAATACAGTGGAACACATTTTTAAAATAACAGAGTTTTAAAAATCTAGTTTTGCAAACTAGCTGAAATTGATTTGTATTTTCATGCATCCTATGGGCGTGCCAAAAATGCTGCAAGATGTTTTAAAAAAGATATACAGTGATAAACGTCTGTTGAAATTTTCGGGGCTAGGTGGGAGAGAGGGTTAACTTGTTGACTTACGGCACAGTTCTTCTCGAGTTCAGTTTAGTAGCACCCCCAGGGACTGAACCAAAGGAGAATGAAAGAGCCCAGAACTCAAACTTGTAGCCTTTATCTATAATGGTCTAAAACTCTTGAATGCTCTTATACTGACTTAAGCATCTCTTGGCAAGTGATGCTCTATCTAATCAAATGTGAAGCTGCACAAAATTCATGGGAGTTTCTGTTTGCACGTTGAGTGATTTTTCACAGTTCACTGTACTTTCGTCCTCCATTTCCTAAACTTGAATGATAGTCGATAAAAGGACTGTCATTCTCATTGAGCCTGCATAACTTTATAGTTTGTACAAGTATAGTTTACGTTTTTTTCTCTATCTCTCCTCGAGTCTAAAAAGCGAAAACAGAATGGGACAATAGAAGATTTGTTGGTAAGTTTGATTTTCTTCTATCAGTTGATTTTTTTCAGCATAATTTTTTTTACCAGTTATTTAGAGAAACCAAACTGAGTTATCATGCAAAATGGTTAAATTTACCTCTTACCCTCAGCTCCCCCTTCCCTTGCCCAGGCCAACAAGAAGAAAGTAGGTCTGCAATGTGTACATATAGGATGATATTGTTGCATAATTCAGAATAGATTTTTAACATATTACTGTAAACTGTAAAGAAGTGATTAAGTCATATGACTAGTAGTAATCACAAAGAAAGTCACGGGCCTATAATTTTTTACAAAATTGACCATTATAATATTGGCTGTTATATCAACTTCAATCAAATTAGTCAGCTCAACATATTTTTTCTTATGCTTTACTTACTACAGTTTGTTGTGCAGAATGTGAGAGGTTTTTAATAGTATAGCTACAATTTGGTTCAACCTTGCAGAAATTAGAAGACAATTAAAAAATTCTAAATTACTTGGAACCAGTTCAGGGTCTCCCTGTTGCATGTGGGGGATCATTCCAGAGATCAAGGAACGACTTCACTGTTATATAATGAAATTTAGGTATTCTTAAGCCTTAAGGTGAGCCTAGTTGCTTGCAGACTAATTTTAGGTTTTCAGATCAATCATTTAGGGCAGTACAATTCTTGTCTCTCCTAACAAATATCAACAAAAACATTTAGTAAAACAGTCATACGCCACAAAATGTTTTGGCTTTGACTAAAAATAACAGAGGCAAATCCTTCACTATAAACCCATCTCTTGTGTTAAACCTGTAAATGTGGTTTTGTATCTGATTGTGGCTGACTATTTGCTGAGCATTTGGAGGCTGCAATTGAGAATGAAATATCAACATGCAAACAAACCCTGAAGTATCTGTTGAGCAGCTAAACAACTACAAGGTCTTAGTCTGTTGTCTCTCAATCTCTCAGCTTGATGTAAATACCTGTTTTTTAAGCTCCTATAATGTTGTACATTACTTAATTTAAATCATGGAACACCTGGAAACTAGCAAACAGCTAAGTGTGTACTTGTCCACATTAAATAAAGTATGTCTATGTCTATGTCTTAGGAATGCAACTTAGCTGGAGTAGGAACATCCAGGAGCAGCAGTCACAATTAAAATTGGCCAATTTTCTCTTGAAAAAGAAGAGGCTGAGGCTTTTAATAACAGTGGGAGCCAGTCCCCTCTCTAAATTATGTGCCATGACACCTAAGAAAATGATTACATTGTACCTTGTTACTGTCAACAGGCAAGTGGTGAACCCCCTGTTCCTCCACAAGGAGTGCTTCATCCTACACACTCGCTGCCACAGCCTCCATGTACAGTGCCTCAACCACTACAAACAGTGCCACAGCCTTCACATGTAGTGCCACAGCCTCTGCATGCAGTACAGCTGCTTCCAAATATGATGACTCAGACTCCACGTACTGTACCACCAACAGTTCCTCACCCTCCACATTCAATACCTCAGCCTGCACATACAGTACCTCACCCTCCACATACATTTCCTCAGCCAGCACATGCAGTACCTCAGCCTACACAAACAGCACCTTCCCTTTCACATCATGGTTCTATTGAGGGTTCTTCACATCCATCAAGTGTCCAATTCGCAGTGCCTCCCAATTTCTTTCCTTCACCAATGTTAAACAGCACACTGCAAACTCCTCTGCAGCGTGGTGTTCAGCCTTCTTTGACAGCCTCCCAGTCTTCCACCATGAGCTTACTTAGTGCTCTTCAAGATGACAAACTGGGACTGATACTACCCATGTTAGTGAGGATGGAGCACAAGATTGATCAGCTTATGGCAATGATGGGATCTAAATCAAATACTGGAATGACTGGGCTCGAAATTGGAAACCAATCAAATGCCACAACAGCAGGAAGCCAGTCTAATGCCACAACAGTGAGATGCCAATCAGCTGCCACAACAGTTGGAAACCAGTCAAATGCAACAGCAATGGGAAACCAGTCATATTCCACGGCGGCAGCCAATCACATCCATCAGAATGCTGACATTATAGGAAACCAGTTAAATTCCTCTACGAGGGGAACCCAGAGAAATGCAACCATGAATAACCAGACAAACACAAATGTTGTAAGCACTAATCAGTCAAACGTTACCTCAACAGCAACCCCGTCAAATAACAACGCGCTTGGACCTCAGTCTAACACTGCGGCGATAGCAGTCCAGTCGAGTGCCTCAACGATGGAAAGCCAATCAAATACCAGCTCGAATGACACCACGTTGAAAAACCAGGGAGATGGAGACACCGCGATGGGAAGCCAACTTAAAGCCCTTACATCACTGTCATCATTTGTTCTCTCAAATTCACTCCCTGGAATGACGGCCAGTCAACGCATTCGGCTTGAAATGGCCAAGATAACTGAACAAACCTTGCCAGATGATCTAAACTTGCCAATATCGCGCGACGAACTCATTGCCTTGCAAGCCAAGTCCACTTCTACGATGAATTTTGCCGTGCGACTGTTGCGCGAATTGTTCACGCGAGAGGAGCTAATTGGAAGAAACATTTCTGGAGTCCGAGGTAAAGACAGAGTAGATCCTGCCAGGATTGCAATAATCAAAGAAATCGTGTTCAAGATTTATCGAACATCGCCATCAGACAAAGAACTGCTGTGGAGGTATTGCCACAAAGCGATGGATTCGTTTTTGCGTAAGATGCAACGCCCAATTGTGATTCAAGACCAGGAATCTACGTCGTGATTTCTTGCCTTTTTTCGGTGTACAAAATAATCAAAGGGAACCGAGCGTCAAAACAAATGGGTTTATAAGAGAGAAAAACACTAAAAGAGTGACGATAAAGTGATTATAAAAAGGAATACATCACTTGCAAAAATATTTCGAACGATTTTAATTTCGGACATAAAAAGTGTCCAAAAATAAAACCGTCCGAAATTTTTAAGCGTCCGAAATATTTTCAGTACAGTATAAAACTTTGAAGTACCTCCAACGCTCTTAGTTTCCTTTATGCCGGGATTTCTGCTCTAGTTGAGACACTGCTTGACATACGTAACGGGTTGGTAGAATTTGTGATATTTTCTCGTCGGTGTATTCGTAAAACTTGAGACTGCGGGAAAACTATCATTTTCACACCTAATGTTTCAGCCACTTTATAAGCTATGTTTCAGAAAAATGTCCGAAATTGTTGTCCGAAATTTGTACCAAATGAGATAAAAAGTGTCCGAAAATTAAACGGCCGAAATGTTTCGCAAGTAATGTAACAAGACTGGTTAAGATTAATTTAAAAGCAGATTTAGACGATTGCTAACGCCAACTTGACTGTGAAATTGTTTGGTCTACGTATTGGAAGATCTTTCTGTAATACCCTCTCTATAGCTCTTTTATTATAACCTGAAGTGTATAATTTGCTTCTGTTATAACTCGTTATATTTCCATTTACAGCGTGTAAAACAACATTTATGTTACTTTTGAGTTGATAAACACAGGTGTGGACATTTTTGTTCTTTAAGTTATTGTTGTTCTAAAATTACTGTTGTCAGTTGTTGTCATGAAAAAGGGAAACCATAGTTACGGTTTGGATGAAAAAAAAAAATCAAAATTTCAAGTGCGCGTTTCTTTGGGGTGATCTGGATCAGGATCAGTGATCCAAGATCACTCAGATCATAGTGCATCGAAGGAACCAGTAAATCCATTCTATTCAGATTCATCGGTTTCTCTGATGCACCATGATCCGAGTGATCTTGGATCACCGATCCTGATCCAGATCATACCAAATGAACGTACAGACCAGCAGATCTGCAACTCTTTGTCGTTACTAAAGGGAAGTTTGAGTGACTGTGTGTCTTGGAATATTTATGTGAACGTTGTATTTTGTTTTGTCAATTTAATAATGGAAAAAGCAGAGCCTGTGAATCAGTGACTGGTGGTACCGCGCTTGACTAGTCTCTTTAGCCTGACTGAACAAAAAAACTGAGTGTCAAAAGTCTTCTTTAAGTTTAGTGCGCTTTTTCAACCCTCTCTGGTTCGCTTCAAGCGCGCGACAAGAAACGAGTGATTTTCATCCGCTAGTTAGTTCACTACCAACCTCGACATAATAAGAGAGACTAGAGACTATCAAACCAGCAGATTAAATATTTAAAGACCCTTTTCGTCAATAAAAATACGTTTTTTTCTGCATTTCCGGAGATACTCCGTGCGTACGGGCGTAACGCATGTGCGTACCTCCGGAAATCCAGGAAACAATATAGTTATTGATGCAAGCATCTTTAATAATGAAATCGGCTTGTCTCTGTTATTAAAACCACTACAATTATATTGTCCCAAAGGTTGACACATAAACAAACATATTAATTAAGTTACCAAATACTCAACATTACTTCATGTATTGATTTGTGAACCTTTTCCCTTAAAGACATGGGAAATGGCATTTCTGAGCTCCTAAAAATATAAATTTCTTGTGGGGCATGCCCCTGAACCTTGCTAGCACCTTTGGCACTCGCTAAACTTTGTCTTTGGCGCGTGCTCCATGGAAAACGCACGCTACATCCTGTCTCTTTCAGTGTTTGGACACGCAAGGGATCTTCGTCTGTGTTCGCTTTTAAAATTGAGGTGTCCGCTTAAGAAAGCTTTAAAAGACGTCCTTGTCCGCTTATTTTAAGGCATCCTCATAGTACAGGGGGTTCACTGCAAAATGCTTAAACGACTTCTATAACAAAGCAAACCACGACGGCAACGGCAACGAGAACGCCACCAAACAAAAGGTTTCCTGAGTAGAACAAAATGGCCGTGCACGTGCGTTCAGCTATAAGTCTTCGTACATTTCTTTGCCGTCCTCTGTACATCAACAATGTGAAATTACCAAGTTCTGCGTATTTTGGAGAACGAGTGAGATGAATTTTATTTTCTCACCTCTTGGCTGTGCACGTGGCACAGTTAGTGCAAGAATTGTTTTTAAAGTCGGTCATTGACAGAACCTGGATTGTAGAAAGCACTTCTTCGATTTTTTTTGTTTCTGTTTTTTCTTTTTTGTTTCTTTTTTTTTTTTCAGCAGTTTTTGATGCGCGGGAAATTTTTTTTTGGAAATTGTCCAACACCCCCCTGCCCCCCCCCCCCTTCATAAAAGTAATAGTCCATCCGTACATAAAAGGAAGGGCGAATGTACCCTCTCCCTATTCGCGTGCATGTCCAATATTTCAATTTTTCTCGCGCGCGAAGCCAAAACGGAAAAGCCAAAAGTGCTCAAAGAGCCGCTTAAATATCGTATTTTGCTGCCGAAAGAGGTTTGACTCAGTTGAATAAATACAAGTTCAGAATTCGAACGAGCCGCACAAAATGAAGCAATGTGATTGGCTAATTAGCGACCGTCACCTGTCACTCACTGCAAGTCAGTCTCAGCAACGAAACTCGAACGCGTTGTTCGATCAATCTCCCAGTTTATGAACATTGCGTACGGTCGCAATTTTTATGCAATGTCGGACTCAGCTGTCCATGAAGAACTTGAAGAAATAGAACAGGAAAACACGGTAAAGTATTTCTTCATTGCTCGTAAACACAATTCAAATGGTTTTTTTTGAAGATCGAAATGGGATCGAATTTCACTTTGAAAGGGTAATTTGAACAGACAAGGTCGCAGTGCAAACGAAGAAGGGTTGTTACGAACTACGCTTAATTTCCTCTCATATCTCCCCAGGATCAAACTGTAGGATGTAAAAGAAAAGGGAAAGTGCGAAAAGGGAGACCAAGAAAAACAGTTGCACAGGTATGTCCTTCAATTTTTAGATGTAAGTCGTAATTTTGCCGAGCATTGAATCGAACGCGGTTTTGTGGCAAACGATGGCTGCGATCGCATCGCGGTGAGGATGTGTTGTTTTCTCACGTGTTTTTGACCGCATCTTATAACGATTCGGGCAATCCTGACGTTGTGTTTAACTAACAACTTCTCAATTTAAAATAAGTACTCCAAAAAAAGGTTCTGGTATAATATTGTGCTCACACTGGCGACTTGTTTTTGCACTTTGCCCGCCATTTTAATATGGCGCCGGAATAATTTTCTGACGGCTCTGCGGTCGCGTCGTGAAAAATGCTTTCAGTTGTTGTCAAACTAGCGCTAGTGCTTTGTGCATGAAAATCTTGAGGAAAATTCTTTTATATCGTGGATAATCCTTGACTAAACTTTTGTTATCCATCAAATTCAATGAATACTTCATAACCAAGAAAACTTTTCGGGGGAGGGGTAGCATAGTACAGCATAAGAGGGAGAGGTGTTGATGGTTTTATTTATTTGGAAAATTTTCAAGCGAAATAGGCTTTGATCTAATATCAGTGGCTAAGGAATTTGTAGGATAAGTCCTTATGTTTTGAAAGCAAAATTATGTACTAAGTAAGTGGTCAGGTCTCAAACAGGATTGAAGCAAAAAGATATTCCAGCCTCCCCCACCCCACCCCCCGACTCTAGAAGAAACCCTCGAGTAGATTAGCCATTAGGTATCCATGAATGCAGAGTTCACTGGATTTCAAGAATTAAAACATCTACAGGTAAAACTGTAGGATATATATGAGAGCGAATATCCCAGGCTCCTATATGAAAAGGTCGCAGATGCTCATCATCTCGTTAAGGCCGGTATAAATCAAGGATTCTGGTCTCACTTAGGGTGTTGATGATGAAACGCCACTATGTTAAGTTGTCAAAGTATCTTTTAGGGTGCACCCACTTGTAGTACATAAATCCGTGATTGCACTCACATTCGTGTAATGCTTACCTATACTAATTACAGATTCATTGTCCAATCTCAGCTTTTAATGTCTCCAATTTTTCTAGTAAAAGTAAAATCTGGAAAACTGCTGGTCTTTTACCCTAGTTCAAAGCTATTCAGAAATTTAGAGATTTTTTTGTCCGTAACCATGTTTGCATAGCCCAAATGGCCAAAGTTAAGTAAAACAGGATACAAGTTTTTCAAACTACTGGGCTTTTTAACAGGCAAATATGGGATGTATCAGTAATCTTTCAGTATAGCTTTTGGGATTTATTTCTGAGTAGATTTCTTTTCTTCTTCTTTAAATTTTTTTTAAAATTTTGCTTTGTTTATCTCTGCATTACTAGTAGCACCCTTAAAATATCTTTTTTTAATTTTGCTTTGTTTACCGCTGCATTACTAGTAGCACAAGTGGCCCATCAGGCCATGTATCAGTAATCAGGGATGTATCAGTAATTTTTCAGTATAGCTTTTGGGATTTATTTCTGAGTAGATTTCTTTTCTTCTTCTTTAAATGTTTTTTTAAATTTTGCTTTGTTTATCTCTGCATTACTAGTAGCACCCTTAAAATAATTTTTTTAAATTTTGCTTTGTTTACCGCTGCATTACTAGTAGCACAAGTGGCCCATCAGGCCAGAGCTTATTTCTGGTTTCAGTAGCATTAAAAGTGACTGGGAGTTTTTCTACTCTCCCTAGATGGGATGCTTGTCCACCACTGGGTTACTCTCAGCATTAAATTCATCAGTACCCATTTATACACCCGGCTAGAAAGAGGTGCTGTGAAAGTTAAGTGTCTTGCCCAAGAACACAACACAATGTTCCTAGCTAGGGCTCCAACCCGGACTGCTTATCCTGGATGGAAGCAAACTTGTTTTTGTACATGTGGCA
Source organism: Orbicella faveolata (assembly GCF_042242905.1). Lineage (NCBI taxonomy): Eukaryota > Metazoa > Cnidaria > Anthozoa > Scleractinia > Merulinidae > Orbicella > Orbicella faveolata. The sequence goes on along the minus strand of NW_028301552.1, from coordinate 4,964,084 downwards.
TATTATTACTAATAAAACTTAAACTAAACTTAAACTTAAACTTAAATTAACAGTGAGGCCACTGCACCACCATTAATGTATTAATGCCCAAATACCTCGTAAAGGACATATCCAAAAACTATCAATCTTATGAAAAATCACAGCAGTTACTCAAGTATTGTCAATTTCGTACTGCAAAATATCCTTTACACCTCATCGACGCTCCCTGGTTAGCAATTCTGCATGACCCTCTTAAATTAATCTTCAGTGGCCATGGTAATGGAAGTGAAAGAAGTTGTGATATGACATGTAAATGCACTGGTTTTGTTAGGGATAGGTGAAAAGGAGAAAATTGTCCACCACCAGAATTATTAGTATAGGAGGAATTTGGTGGGGGAGATTGCTTGCCTCCTGCAGTCTACTGTCAGGAACAGTTTCCAAAGCTGGAAATTAACACTGATGTCAAGTTCATCGCACTCTGATTCATTACCTATTATAGTCTAAAATTATGCTTTTTGCATGATGCCTAATTTTTCGGGCAAAAGAAATTGAACCCCTCTTAAAGCTACTTAGTCCACTGCTAACCCCTTCTAAGTTTTGCGGTAAGATTTACACCTCATCTACGTTAAAACATTTTTTAGGCTCCCACAACAATGGAACGTTCTGCCCAGCAGTTACCTCCACAGCTAGAATCTCAGCCCCCACAATCAACAATACACCCTACAGAAGTGGCATTGCAGCCTCCTGACACCATATTGCAGCCTCCACAAACAGTAGTGCAGCCTCGTGGAGAAGCAGGTGTGCACAAGCCTTTGCAGTCAGTACTGCAGCCTCCACAAACAGCACATCAACCTCCACAAGCAGTGCCTGTGCCTTTGCAATCAGCACTGCAGCCTCCAGATGGAGCATCTCACACTCCTACTACTTTACTGCGGCCTCCACAAACAGTGCCTGAACCTTTGCAATCAGCACTGCAGCCTACTAAGGCAGCACCCCAGGTTCCACAAACCATGCCTCACCTTTCAGTACATCAGCTTCCTCAAACAGAGCAGCAGCCCCAAACAATGCTTCAGCCATCACAAACAGTGTCTCAGCCTTCACCAGCACCTCCACCTTCACTCATATTAATCCAGCCTCAACAAGCAACACCCCAGCTGCCAGAAGCAGTCCCTCAGCCCTTACAAGGAGCACCTCAGCCTTTGCAAACAGGACTGCAGCCTCCACAAACAACCCCTCTGCTGCCACAAACAGTGCCTCAACCATTACAAACAGTATTTCAGCCACCACAAAGTGCATACCAGCCACCACCAACAATGCCTCAGCCTCTGCACACAGCGCTTTATCCTTCACAAGCAATTCTGCAGCCTCCACAAACTGTGCTTAATTCTCCCCAAACTGTGCTTCAGGCTCCACAAACATCACTTCAGCTACCACAAACAGTGATACACCCTTCATACACCATGTTTAAGCCTCAACAAGCAGCACATCAGCCTCAACAGACTGTACTCCAGTCTCCACAAGTAGTAGCTAACCCCACTCCACACCATGGAACGTTTGAAAGTAACCCACCTTCAGCACCATTTCTCCAATTCACAATGCCTCCCAATTTCTTTCCTTCACCAGTGTTAAACAGCATACTGCAAACTCCTCTTCAGCATGGTGTTCCGTCTTCCTTGACAGCCTCTCAGTCTTCCACCATGAGCTTACTTAGTGCTCTTCAAGATGACAAACTGGGACTGATACTGCCTGTGTTAGTGAGGATGGAGCACAAGATGGATCAGATTATGGCATTGTTAGGAGCTAAATCAAGTGCTGGAATAAATGTGATGAAAATGGAAAGCGAGCTGAATCCCGCCATGACAGGAAACCAGTCAAGTGCTGCTATGACGGGAAACCTATCCAGTGCAGGTCGCGTGGAAAACCAGTCAAATGCTTCTGTGATGGGAAACCAGTTGCCTTTTAGCATGACAGGTAAACAATCAAATCCTGCCACAATGGGAAATAAGTCAAATTCAACTTTGGCAGGAAACCGGCTGAATGAAGGAAACCAGTCAAATGCCATCACGATTGAAAATCAATCAAATACCGATACCAACGCACCTCAGTCTAACCCTACGGCAATGGAAACCTCGACTTCCTCCACGGTGAACACCAATTTAAATGCTAGTTTGACAGAAGACGACACCTTAGAGGAAAACCAGGGAGATACCGACGTCGTGATGGAACCAAGTGCTGAAACTGCCAAGCAGACAACCCCTTCAGGCACTGGCAAGTCTACAGCTCAAGGACGTGCAATGCAACATAAAATGGCGAAAATATCTGAAAATACCTTGCCAAATGATTTAAACTTCCCCATATCGCGTGACAATATTATCGCATTACAAGCAAAGTCCACATCTACAATGAACTTTGCTGTGCGGTTGATGCGCGAAATGTTTACCCTAGATGAACTAGAGGGGAAGAATATTGCAGGAGCGAGAGGAAAAGATCGAGTGGATCCTAACAGGGTGGAAATAATCAAAGACATTGTTTTCCAGGTTTATCGTACTTCGCCATCAGACAGGGATTATGTTTGGAGGTGTTGTCGTAAAGCAATGGACTCTTTTATGCGTAGGATGAAGCGTGAAAGGGTTCTGAAGAACAAACTTGCTGTTGTCACTGAAAGTAACTGACACATTTTGATATACAAGTTTTCTGTTTTTTCGATTTAATTCGACGATAGCGGGATCTTTGTTAGTTTAGTAGCTACAATAGTCTATTCCAGTCGTCAGATTGTTTGGGAGCAGCGCAAAAATACGTCTAGAGAGAAAAATGGGGGAAGCGAGCCAAGGAACCCCTCCCCTATATTCCTCCTCCGCTTTTTCTCGTTACGCCGAACTCAACCTGAATCCCACAGCCCTTTCCCCCACTCCCAAGTGAGGGAAAGGGTTCTGAGATCGAGGTTGCGCCCAACTAACTGAATGACAGGATCGGCTAGTAAAGTATGAATCAGGTATGCTGATATGGTTTGAGATTGAGATTTTGTATTTTCTTTAAAAATTATCATGGACGTTTTTGCAGCTGTTGCAGGACGTAGCTTTTCAGTTTTCACACTTTGGAAGTGCTTTGAGTTATTTTAGAGCTATAAGTACTCCAACCCTGTCTAACTATGTCACCCTCATCAGCCAATCAGGTCTAAAAGCAACTACTCCCTCTTATTTTCAGCGCATTTTCATCAGTTACATACGTGTTTTCCCGCTCCTTTTTAATTCTTTGACAAATTTGTAGTACGATTTGATCAGTATTCTTGAGCTTACTGACGCATCTCGTTCGTTTGAACTTGTTCATTTTAAAGTTTACTAGAAAGTAAGCGAAACTGTAGAATTAAACTTGGACAACGCACACACCTGCTGCTGGCTATTCCGTTTTACGTAGGCGTTTTAACCGTTGCCTTTTTGGTTTCGCTGAAATTAATGATTTTATGTTTACAACTTCTCTGGATCAGTATTATGTTCAATTAAAGAAAGTGCAAGTAAAGAATTTCCAGTCTTTGAATGATGTGTTACATTTTTATGTACCCCATTCCCTCATCCCCGCCTTATGCCGTTTGATTGCCGAACTAGCTGATATGTGAATGGTAATCCAAAATGATCCGTGGCTGCGTGGCACGGTAAACAGTTCAAAAGTTATAAATATTAATAATTCAGTGCCAAAATAAATTCAGTTATATTGCAGAGGTTTCGGGTTTAGCCCATCCCTAGTGCTAAGTTTAGTTTTCAGTGAACAAAGCTAAACTTAGCACCGAGGAAGGGCCAGACCCGAAACGTCCACTATGTAATTGAATTTATTTTGGCCCTGAGTTATTACTATTTATAACTTTTTAGCTGATATATGGGTTCTGATATGGGTTATTGACCAAGCGTGAGGTCAAGGTGACTGGATATTGGCCAAGAGGTTTTTTGCTTGTTTATGGACCGAGAAGAAGTCGACGTCCATAAAAAACAAACAAACAAACAAAAACAGAACGAGGCTGATTTCCAGCCATACCGAACAAACTTGGTCAATATGGGATAAAAGAAAAAAAAAAAAAAGAAAAAATGATCTTCGGAGAAATTTTTCTTGTGGGACACAGCGCCCAATCCCTTGTGGACAAGCTCTTGGGCGTTGCTTCCATCAAGCAAACTCTATGCCAATGCCTTTTAGCTTCGTTGTGGACCGGGGAGTAATGGAAGGGTGATAACTAAGTCGAAAACAGACTGTACTAGACTGTAGCTAGGTTGCGGTTCCGTTCTTTAGTATTCGGCTAAGCTCCATCGTAAACACCTGAAACATAACATACATCAGAATCTCACTCGGGATTAAGCATTACTGCAAGAAATGTTCAGCTAGTCCTAGAGGCCAATTAGAATGGAAAACAATTCTTAGAAGTACTGTATCTTTATACTACTGGCTTCAGTTTTGTTGCACTAAATTTATCACCCACCCATTTGTGATATAATTTTCTATTGTTGACTCTGAAAGTTTTCTGATGAAATATCATATTTTGTGGTGCCATGGAAGCAGAAATTTAGAAAGAGTATGCAAAGATGACGACAAAAGAATATTTTTGTTGATTGTTTGATTGGTTTCTCGAGTGCTAACATGTCGAAGTTAGCTTTCAAGCCATTCGTTGATTTTCCACTTACCCTTGTGACGTCACTGAATGGAGTATATCCGGGTCCTTTTCTGATGAAATACCGCAGGTTGGTGGTGTCATGAGCCAGCCGGACTAAAATATCAACAAAGAAAGTGGCTCGATTCGCTAAAACGAAAATGTTGCCCTAGCAAGATCTGCAGATGATTCCTGATGGTTTCGAACTATGAATTTAGTTTGTTAACAGTGACTTTACTTCGAAAATGGAATCGTTTATCCATTTGTTTGAAACACCATCAGGAAGTGGGACCCAAACTACCCGGGCATCTATGCCAGAGTGCCTGCCTCCAGAGGTAAACAGCGAGTTTTGCGCCCATTTTACCCGCATTTCTGTCCGTTAAGTAAACTTGTGCTTTCTGATCTTGTGCAGGTCGAAGAAGGAAATGTAGAATATAAGGTAGGTTTATCCCTAAGGCTCTGGTGTTGTTGGTAATTTGCAGTTTTCGAACTGAAAAGCAGGCTCCTTTTGTAGCTTGCGCGGGAAAAATTATGTTCGTAAACTTAACCGACTTTTCCAGACATAATTTTTAATCCTGTTTATCGCTGCGAGGATACGAGAAACATATGTCAGGCTAAAGCGATTATTCTCTTTCTGGAAATGGTTACTGAGTTGAACATTGAGCTTATGCATATGTCGCCATCTTGTTTGTAAAATGCAAGATTATAATTTAGTGTTAGTTTTGTCTTCGTGGCATCTTTCGTCTGTACGAGACCTGAAATTTATTCAGGCTTATTATAAACTTCTGCCCCGACGACAAGTTAGTCCCGTTGAGATGAACTTAATTTTTTTCTGTGAATTTGGAATCATTTCATGAAATAAGGTATATCAAATATTTTTCTTCCTTGGGTGAAATTAGCTGACGTAGTTGTGTTGGAAGATGGAGAATTTACCCAGAACAGCAACTTTGTTATGGTGTGAAGACTAAGGTAACAGGTGTCTCAAAACGTAGTAACAACCCTGGTCATTACTAATGTCTAACATTACTGTGACAGCTGAAGCTTGTAAACCCTTCTCCTTCTCGCCTTGAGCACCTGGTCACACAAATGAAGTGGCGTCTTCAGGAAGGTGAAGGAGAAGCAATTTACGAGATTGGTGTGGAGGACAACGGCATGTTTGTTGGTCTCACAAGAGAAGAGCTTGACTCTTCCCTCAGTACACTCAATGTCATGGCATCAAAATTAGGAGCTCACACTACCTTGCTGCGACGCCATGTGGTGGAAAATATCTTTAATGGTCCCAGTAGGCAGGTGGCAGAAGTCCTTGTCCGGCGCGTGCCAGATGATCAACAAGTGAGTAAGATTTTGTGGTTATCAGGTAGTTCACAATTACAGGCAAGCTACTTAATATAGGATGACCATTTATAAGAGAGAAGGGTGGAGAGACCTCATTTGGTCGCCAAAGACACATGTGGGTATGGGATAGGGTCATCTGTAGATCTACAGGATATTTCTGTACAGTGGTTTAAGTTAGCGATCTTGAACATTCTGTTCCAAGACGCAAATAATCACAGATTATACGTATATAAGTTTGCAAGGTGCATGCTGTGGCCAGCCAGATTAACAACTACTGAAACTGAGGAGTTACACTTAACAGGATGACAATTTGGATGTCATTGGCTTCCCTTGACAATTGTATTTTGTCAATGTATTTTCAGTTCATTGACATAAGACTTGCAGTGCTGGGAAATGTTGACGCTGGAAAGAGCACATTACTGGGCGTCTTGACCCATGATGAATTGGACAATGGTCGTGGACGGGCAAGGTTGAACCTTTTCAGACATCTGCATGAAATTCAAACTGGAAGAACATCGAGTATCAGCCATGAAATACTGGGATTTAACAGCAAAGGAGAGGTATGCACATAAATCAAAAGGCTATCAATAGTAAGCTCTACATTGTCGCTATGAGGTTGTCAATTGCTATGTAAGGCGAGTTTGGCAAGTAAGATTTTCATCTTGGGGCTAATGATTATATTGCAATGTTATCTAATAACTATTTTGTACAAAATATAATCTTAATATCAGATTACCAGATTGTGTGTACGTAATATTTAAAATGCTATATTATAATGGATCTGTCTGTTTATTCATTTGAAGTATTATTTAAGTAACACTGTAACAGTAGATGATAGAATCATAAGTTATCTCAGGCTAGGCTAGAAATTACTTAAAGCCTTCATATATAGAAATTTTATTGTGTTGTATGTACTTATCATGGTGTTTTTGTCCAGGTTATCAACTACAGTGAATCGCGGACAGCAGAGGACATTTGTGAACAGTCATCTAAGCTGATAACTTTTATCGATCTTGCTGGACACCACAAGTACCTGAGAACAACAATATTTGGTTTAACTGGCCATTCCCCAGATTTTGCTATGTTGGTAATTGCCGCAAATGCTGGTATTGGTAAGAGATGCACATGTTCAACTGATCTACACCTGTCTTTCAAAGAATACATGTAGCATCTCTTTTACATGGGTTTCTAAAAGTGCTGACTTGATGTTTCTTCTTCATGTTTAGTGGGAACTACCAAAGAACATTTAGGCCTGGCCATGGCTCTGAAAGTACCAACCTTCGTCATAGTAAACAAGACAGACATCTGTTTACCAGCAATGGTAGAACGAACCCTGAGAGTACTTGATCGACTTCTAAAATCTCCTGGCTGTAATAAAGTGCCAGTTGTTGTCAGAACAGAAGATGATGTGATAGTTGCTGCTACTAACTTCACCTCTAATCAGTAAGTTCACACTTGAATTGTCACATTTCCATCACTTACTTAATTTATTAAAAATAATCCAGTCATTATCTCTTTACCAGATGATCGCTCTTTTATTACAATCCTTTAAACCCAAGATCTCCTGGGCTTGAAAAATGTTATTTACTACTGTTTTTTCCCAAGGAGAGAAAAACACTGTGGAAAATGTCTCAGCCGCTTAAGAACTTCGCTCTCTGCTCCCTTTTTTTGACTCATGAGACATTGAATAAATCTAGAAACATATAAATACCAACAATCATCTGCTATCAGACCACACCCACTAAGCAGCATAATCAGACACTTTGTCATAGTCCCACATACATAAAATGTTATGCAACATTTTCAGCCTTTGACAAACAGACTCCTCACTTTTTCTGGTTACATCCTAAAGATGTCAGCTACGTGTAATGGGAGGTTTGCTCTTGATCATATTTTATTGCTGACTGAGATAATATCTTTTTCTTCTTTCAACTTCAGGGTAACACCGGTGTTCACTGTGTCCTGTGTAACAGGAGAGAATCTGAATCTTGTCCGGAAATTCTTGAATCTTGTACCTCCAGCTCGATCACCCATGGATCAGGAGAAACTAGCTCAAGAATGTACCGAATATCAGGTAAGTACGTGTTTCCCAGCTCTTGTAGACTTGCCGAGAGCATTCATTTGCTTTGACATCCTTAGACTTTGCAGCTAGAAGAGTATTCAGGCATATTTCACCAATCTCTATAGCCATCAGACGAGTATAATCTGTTTGTATTATCGTTATTTAGTATAAACAACATTGTTACATTGCTGTGTGTACTGAATTTAATAACAATTTTGTGTGTGATGTGTGTGTTGCAGGTTGATGAAATATTCAATGTTCCAGGTACTGGTCCTGTTGTTGGTGGCACTTTGGAGAGGTGAGCAGTGATACTATTGTTGCTCTCATATTAGAGTGTAGCTCATAGAGACAATGCACTTGACTAAAAGGTCATAGTTTTCAAAACCTTGAAAGAATGTGTAGGGTTGTGGCATAAAATTGGGGCCGTCATGCATGTAAAGATGTGGCTGCTAGTGAAAGTTCAGCTGTAGTTACTGTTTAGTGCCCTCTTTCCAATAAGTGAACTCGTCTAACAAGTGCTCTCCCTCGAGTGCTGTGTTTTTTACATCTAATAAGTGCCCCTGTTCTGATAAGCACCCCATAGCAAAAGTGACATTCAAGGCATTGACATAGAATAGACTGATTAGACAAATAAATTATGAAGTCTACTTTCTCATCTGAATGTAATATTGAACGTTATGCCTATCAGTTCCCCTTGTGCTACATTTCTTGAGCTGCCAAAAGTAAATTGTTGGTGATCATGGCTATTTTGTTTCTTCAGGGGTGTTCTTCGTGAAGGAGATCAACTGCTCTTAGGTCCCTCTATTGACGGACACTTTCAGCCAGTGACTGTGACATCAGTGAAGAGAAACCGAGCTGCTTGCCGTGTGGTCCGCGCAGGCCAAGCTGCCTCTGTGGCTATCAGTGGAATTGATAGGAGTTTACTAAGACGAGTAAGATAGAGCCGATCTCTAGTATTTGCGTGTGGTAAAAATGTTTTACAAGCCAATTGAAAGCATTTGAAAGTTATTTGCTTCACTGGCGATTAGCTATGCAGGTCAATCTGAGCACTGTGTTGTCTCACCACACCTGGCCCCAGTTGTTCAAAGACCGGATAATGCTATCCACAAAACAAACTATGCTATCCGCCAAATAGTGATTTATCCAATGGATAGCATTATCCATCTTTGGAACAACCCAGGCATGCAAGTCAATTGGCTCAAAGGTTCACTCTTTTAGTGTCAATACTCTTTATTATACAACCTGTGGTTAAGCAGTTGGTGTGTCAGAGTTCGATGACAGTTGGTAGTCAGAGCCCCTATAACTGTCATGTATAGTCTCAGTAGGCAAAACACTTGTCTACAATTGGCATATGAGTTGATATCCCCAGATTGTTGTTGATAAAAAAAAAATATCAACAAGTCTACAAATAATAATGCTAGAAGGTAACCTGCCTTCTCCATGGGAGTAGTGACAACAGATTTATTGCTACAGAAACTGGAATTGTAGACTTTTAGGTACCTTGAAAGGGTGGTTGTTACAGAGAGAATTTTGGGAACCATTATTTGTGTTTACCGGTACTTTATCTTGTTTACATTTGTTACAGGGCATGGTTCTCACAGATCCAGTTCAAAAACCTCGCTCCTGCTTGGGATTCTGGGCAGATGTGTTTCTTCTGTTCCATACTACATCAATAAGCAAGCGTTTCCAGGCAACTGTGTACATAGGAAATGTTATTCAGACAGCAGTTATTGAGGAGATGAACAAGGTATATAAGAAGTGCCAGCAAATCTTAATAAACAAATTTTTCAGTAACACTGGTATGGTTTGAACTCTAGAATAGAATCAAGCAGTCACACCTCTCCACGACAGCCACCTTGGGGACAGAGGAAAGTGGCCGTTGTAGAGAAGGAAATTGGGTTTTGTATACACTGTTCATCAGTCACTGATTAATACCCATTATCAAGAGTTTATTGTGGCAGTTGGGACATGTGTTAGTGAGTGAATGTATGTGTCATCCGCCGCGACAAAAAAACCATTCCGTTGTAGAGAGGCGGCCATTAGTAGCGGTTTGATTGCACCTATAGTCTAGGATTGAGCTCTAGCCAGATTCACTGTGCTGTAACTTTACTCTCAATTGGTCTCCCTCCACTAAGGAGAATAATGGATTCCAGTAAAATGTCAGGGCAGCTTGACAAAATGTTGGGGGAAATCCGCAATGTACACCCGTACTTAATAGACAGAATGGTTATGAAACCTGGCAAAGTTCTTTGTTGTATGTTTTTGTTGACTATTTTGGGGATTGACCCTGCACAAAACCTGGCAAAATACAAAAGGTGGGTTATATGTGCTCATACAACTAAGCAATAGAATATTACAATTATGTAATCATGCATAGTCAGTGAGCATAAAACAAAAGATGAGCAGGGTCAAGGACCTACCAACATCAATTTTAGCCTGTTTGTTTGCTTCTTTGATGTTTACCAGTGCATCTTAACCATTTTCCTCCATTAACTAATGGTACACCATACAACATACATGAATTAACCTTTCATACAATTTGACCTAGCAACATTGCATCTGAGAACTGACCCATAGTTTAACGCTCAGCTGTTGTTTTTCAGGAGTCCTTGAGGACTGGCCAGAGAGCAAAAGTTCGATTCAGATTCATCAAACAACCCGAGTACATTCGCCCAGGATCAAGGATCTTCTTTAGGGAGGGGCATACTAAGGGAGTTGGGCAGGTCCAGAGTGTGATTAAATACAGTCATGACACTGATAGATAGCACTGATACACACAAATGATCATGGGAGTGGTTACCAGTCCTCGCTCTGTTGATTTGGTTGAGTGAAAATGACACCGATAGATAGGACTGATATGCACAAAGGATGGTGGGAGTGATTACCAGTCCTCGTTCTGTTGGTTTCGTTGAAGGAAAATGTTTGCGTTTTGGACAGACAGTGCCTAGGCTCCTCGCTGGTTATCTGAAGTGACATCTGGTCGAGGGAATGAAATCGCGCGCGGTTAAGGTCTCGTTTGGAGGAAGTTTTAAGTATTTTTTAAAGCAGGAGTGGCAAAGATATTTTATGCATGGGTGTTGGAATGACTAGCAAGGCTCACTTGCAAAGCAAACCCTAAGAGAAGTGGTTTGACCTTGTGGAAACTAAGGACAAGACTGCTAAAAACGCTGGTCATCAAGAAGAGACTTTAACTTACAGTTCACTTATACTGTATTGCCCAGTCATACCAAATATTGCATTTGTCTGAAAGCTGCAAAAATATTTCGTGCGTAGAGACGTTTCACCGAACCTGACTGACTGAATTGGAAGTTACTAAACTTAATGACAACTGGAGGGGATGGGAGTGGGGGCTTTTTTTTTTCTGTAATTTTCAGACCAGTGTGAATGGTTGGTGTGAATGAGTTGCATTTTAAAGAACGTTCGTAAAGAGTGTTGGAAATCGGTAACTTATGGTCATTACAGAGGTTTTTGTAGACTGCAAATATTTTCCGATTTTATAAGACCCCTACTTACTGGAGCAAGCCGTGAAACAACATTCATAGAACTCAGTGGGATACAAATAACGTGGGGTTACGTAATGGTTATTAGGTGGATTGTGTTGGATAAGCTGAAATATCAGCTGGTACCAGAAAAATTAATAAGTACCTTGCAGCAACCCGACGATGGTTTTAAATTTTTACCATGTATACACACAATTTGGTGGTTTTAACAAGTTTTAATTTTCCTGTAAATATATAAACTAATCAAGTATCGACTCTGGCCGAAGTCTTTATACGGAAGTTTTAAGAATCCATTGATGCCGAACTGGCTTTACCAGAAGAATTAAATTTGGGTTACCTTAAATTGCTTCTTTCTTTTATGTTAACAGAGCATGGCTCGATTCAGGCTGTAAACTTTTGCATGGGTAAACTATGGCTGGGTACTTTTGCATGGGTAGACTCTCTTATCAAGGATGGAAAAAACATGTCCAGTGCCGAGACATATCGAGTCTGGTTTGACGATTATGTTTTTTTACCAAAGTACAGACTGTCGTGGGTGTAAAGAAATCGAAGGATTGTTTTTCGAAAGTTGACAACTACTAACTACTACTTTCACTATTTCGTGACCAAACGATTCAGGATGGCAGCTCCGCGATCGATTGTTTTGCAGCGATCCGAAGTGAGAAATCAAGTACGGTTTGTTTCGATCAGGACCATTCCTTTTTAACTGTTTACACAGCGGTTAGCCATAAATTATTAACTGCATTATTGAATAGCGACCATTTCGAAAAAGGTGGAAAGCGAAACTCCCGGGGCGAAACTAAAACCGCGCCGACACACAGAATCTTGCTATAGATGTAAACTCGGAACAAGCTTTAAGGTAGCCATGAAGAATTTGGCGGAAATTAGAGCGAACATCACGTATAATGCCGTTTTAGTTGGGATTTTAATCATTTACGGGCTGTTAGGAGCGCTCGTTTTCAGGAAGCTTGAAGCTGTGAATAGCGCTTCATTCACGAACGACGGCCAGCTTGAAGACTCGAGGGAAAACCTTCTGAAAGAGCTGTGGAATCAAAACAGTCTTGAATTCGACCAGTGGTCGACACAAGCGAGAAACAAACTGGATTCATACGAGAAGAATTTCATGTTCGAGAGTTCGAATACAGCTGCGTGGAGCTTGGCTGATTCATGGTTATTTTCTTGCACAATCTTCACCACAATTGGTAAGAAACAGATTTTTAACTTTGTTCAATGAAATACTCGATTCATACTTGATAAGCTTGCAGGTCTTACTGTTAGAGTTCTATATCATTCGCTATTGTTAGGGCTGAATTTTATTGGGTTTTTTTATAATTAAATGCAACTATTTTTTTAAAATTATTTTCTGGGAAACTTTCCGCGGGGATGGGGGAAGGGAGAACTACCTTTACTTTCCCCCTCCCCCAGAGAGAGCTTGCTTGCAGGTCGGGAACACGAACTTGATAGTCTGTCCATAGACGTTAATTTTTTGCTGCGAGTTATTTTTGTTCTAGCGTTTGAGAGCGGCCACCCGCTTGCGTTCGGGCTTTTTTCAAATCCTCCGCGGTTAATACTTTTGCTAATTGCGATCACAAAATAGAGCTTGAAAGAGCACTCGAGCAATTACTTTTGGTTCCTCAGCTTTAACAGAGACAAGTTTGCTGGAATTATACAGAAAAATTACGATGCCAAAAGTGTTTCCATTTTCGAGCTAGGGTACCGTAAATCCTCCACTAATCCCCTCTAAAATACCTCTCCTCCCCTCCCCTCCCAAAACTCATGAAAAGACAGACTGTCCCACTAGTGTGTTTTTATCGTTCATATTCAACTCAAATTCAACTCAAATTTCAACTCAAGAAGAATGGATTATAAGTCCGTTTTTTTTAATAGAAGAACTACGATGCTATTTTTCGTACGCAAACCATTTCTATGGGATCGAACCGTGCCAAATTTTCTGTCATGTAAATCGGCATTCATGTAAAAGATACTCCCCCGGCAGGTATAGAGGTTTAACGGCATTTTTATTCAGTTGTTCAGGATAATTTTGAGGTTAATTTGAAATGGTTGTGAAATTCACTTTAATGGCACTTCACAAGTTCTTTGTTACATCCAAATTGCAATGTCGTTGCTCTTTCCATAAAAAACACAAATATATCTATATATCTATATATTTACAGTGGTTTACAAGATGGGAGTCTAAAAAGGACCATTCTTAATATAAGAGAGCTTTAATAAAATATAAGGAACTATAACTTCTACAAACAGCAAACTACTTGTCTGACTGTAACCTTCACAGCTTCTCTAAGTTCTCTAATTTTCCAACAGTAAAGAATTGGGTTTAGTGACGAGTTTAAGTAAACTAAAGTGATCGTATAGACCTTAACGAGGAGCTCCGATGAGGAAACTTCATTTTGAGGCGACAACAGTCGTCCTACGATGCCATCCAAAACAAATGGTAAATAACAAATAATTAAAGTTGACTGTATCCAAAGACTACTAGACACTGCTTTTCTGTATCGCGCTACGTTCGGCGCGGGAACTGCTTGGTTCGGTTGCTCTGGTTGAATTGGGTTTTGAAGATAACGGAGCTTACAATAGATCTTTGTGTAAGAGAATATCGAGGTCGCTAAGCAGAGGGGTATAAATATGTAACTGTACCATAACGTGATGAGATAATTCCAAAAGTACATTGCTGAAGCGACAATGGAGACAACCCAAATGATAACGACAGTCGCATACATCCTTTTCAATGTTACAACTTGTCTGTATCTGAGTCTCAATAACAGGGCGAGAAGTCTGTCCACGCTTATAGCAGTCATTGTCAAAAACGACACTGAACCCAAAAGATATCCTGCGATGAAAGCTGAGGTGAATGAATAGGGACAAATGTTCCACCGTTTGGTCACCACAGAAATCAAATATGTAGCATACAGAGGCTCTGAAATAAGACCAACAAAGAAATCAGTTGTTGCCAGGCTGCAATACAAGACCTTCGATGGCGGATGAAGGGACGACTCCCTGCGAAGGGCGACCAGGATCAAAGCGTTTCCAAGAAATGCTGTAATGGACAGGAGAAGGATTATCACGGAAAAAATCGTCAGCTGGTTGTGTATGTTTCCTGTCGAAGCTTCCAAGCAATACACTTGTTGAAATGTCTGCTGGTGGTTTTCATCTCTAGTGAAGTTTGTCATCGCCATTAATCTGCACAATGCAGCCAGACTATGCGCTGTGCAGTGTTCGTGCAAGTTGTTTACTTCGTCACGCACTGAAGTTAATTATAAAAAGCCACCGAAATAATATCGAAGCTGACGTATTCCAAAAAATGTGTCACATACGGTAAATAGTGTAAAACCGTAAAACGATATTAAAATGTGCAGATGGCCTGTCTTAAAGCATTAAATTGTCTAGCAAGGAAAAAGAATCGGGTTTCCCTCGTTAGATAACCAGACACTTTCTTTTACGCTTTCTGTACATACAACGAACTGACTGGCCATGAATTGCAGAGCTAGGAACTGTTTGTTCAGTTGGACGCAGGCTGAAAGGAAAGGATAGTTGTCAGTCATTAATCATTTAATGAAACACTTAGAATAACAAAGCTAAGAAACAGGTGGAGCGAAACGTTATTTCTTCCCGTCTGTAACATACACTGTATCCAGCAGATTTGTGTGGAAAAATTTGCACTGATCGCTTTAGAGGCAGCGGCAATTTAGAATAAAGCAACTCTGGCAAAGTTTTCACTTTCAGAGCAAAACGTAGCAATTAATGGTTATTAATTGAAGAAGAAAACAATAACAAACAAACAAAACTAGTGAGAGACAGTGGAGGGGAAGGAAGTCGGAAAAGCGATGTTTTTTCCTTGCCTTCTTCTCGCTATCTTTTGCTCGCAGCAACGCGCGCTGTTTCCTTTGCTCGTGTGTTCAGTTTTCCACTCGCGTGCCCAAGTTTCCACCAAAAGCTCCTGCTTCGCAAGTTATGAAATAATAAGTAAATTACAATATTTAGAGACGAGAGCCACGTCAGCCCTGACCATCTATTTTGTCACTGAAGACTTGACAGTGTCCTTTTCATTAGTTTGCTAGTTCAGAAATTTCGCTGGTGGGACCCGACATCCCAAGACACGTTCACAATTTGCTGGACCTAGTGCAACAAATTAACTGAATCAACTTTCGAAAGTAATTTACCGGTCTGTCGGACAATTGAACTAGTTATCGTAGAATGAAAACTAAAAAACAACAAAAAAAACAGATTATTCGCGGATTCCTCCAATTTTGCGGTCTACATGACATGACGTATTTTGACCTACCACGCACCACTAATCATATTTAATGCATTTTTAATTCCATAATTTATGATCAGATTAGCTGTGTATTTCTCCAGGTTACGGTAACATCGCTCCAGTGTCCACGTGTGGACGTATCCTCTGTGTCATTTATGGGTTCCTTGGAATACCGCTGTTTAATGTCGTTGCTTCCAGTCTAGTATCTCTCATCACAGGGTGAGTCAGCCGGGCTGATACGCCGGAGAAATTTGAAAACGCAGCTTAATTTCTACGGTTAGGCCTACCGTAGCCGTTACCGTCCGCACTAATCCGTCTCGGACCGTCACGAAAACGGAGCTTTCCGAAAGCGCTCTTCAAACCGGAGGAATTTGAAAACACAGTCTTTGCGTTGTAGTTTGGACGGAAAACATTTTGGAAGCGATGACGTTACGATAATCACGTGATTTCCCTGGCCGAGTTTTCCTCGAGCACAAAAATCAAAAATGAGCCGCGATTGTTGTGTTTTCAAATTTCTCCGGCGTAATGTGGACGGAAACATTTGATGCATTTTCAGAGTGAAAGCTCCTTTGGTTTTCAAATTTCTCCAGAATAAGCGTGGACGGGGCTGATAAGTTGCCGTTAAAAGGCAGAAATCATCCACAGTTAATTATTAATTAAAGTTTCTTGTCAACTCTCCTTCGCTATCATCGGCTCTCGTGCTCTCCCAATAAATTTGAACTTGTTCAAATTGTCACAAAACTCGACGAAAAATTTTCTCGTCTGCCAGGCAGATGTCAACTCTCGCCTAGTCTAGTGTTATAATAGTCGATCTTACAGCTGTAGTTACCGAAAATTTAACTCTCTTACATTTCGGTTTGCAGTTGTGATCTTACTAAGAACTATGTTATTTCATGAAATAACTGAACTACTACGCGCGCGCTCTCATTGGTCGATAGATGTGTTTAGATGAGAGTATGTAAGCACTGCATAAATGTCTCGAATTCTCCGACTCCTCCTCGTGTTTAGATGAGGCTATGTAAACACGGAAAAAGTATTCTGTTTTTATTTTCAGCGTCCTTCAATTCTTGCACTCCGCAAATTTACGGCGGAAAAGACAACACGAAGCAGCAAAAGAGAAGAAAGATGAAGATTCGTCACAGTTTCAAACGATAAACGACAACCAAGAGTTTCATCTCACTCTCAAGAACGTATTTAGCATGGTTACGACATATTTAGCGGCTGGTGCCGTGTTATTCTCGTTGTGGGAAGAGTGGTCGTTGTTTGAATCGTTCTACTACTGTTTTGTGACTTTAACGACAATAGGTAAGCATTTCAAAAAGTTGCGGTGTACGAAATTTAACCTGTCGTTATTGCGAGGTCGGCCTACGAAATGTTTAGATGCAGACTCGTACCCAGTCCAGTGGCGGATCCAGCCTTTGAGCTTACTTACCCTGCCGGCTTGTCTTCCTTCAGTCATTTCTTCTTTTTTCACCCAAAATAGGGCGGGGGGGGGGGAGAAGGCGCCCCCCCCCCCGGGCCCCTTCCCTAGATCCGCCACTGCAGTCGCTATTTACGGATCAGATTGGATATTTGTTTGAAGGAGAAAACGGTCTGGATCGAGTGGATCGAGTGGAGCGCGTGGGGAGTTACGGTAATAGGCAGGAGATAATCCACCCTTGTATCCAGTCTTCTTTTCCCCAAAATAAACACCTATAGTGACCGGCTACGAGCCTGGTTTGTATGAGCAATGTCACGGGAGACATGCAAGAAAAGTTGCACGGTGTTTGCAGAGGAAAATAATTTTTTGACAAAAACTATCACGTTTAACTGTGAAATAAGATAAAGGAGGACTACTGGGCATTTCCAGAGCAGGGACAAAATAAATGGCAAAATACTTTTTAAAGCAAAAAACAAAACGAACATTCAGTAACAGCGAAAAAAACAACCAATATGAGGTTGTAGTGTTAGCACACAAAAAATAATTTTATGAAAAACATTGCTCCACATATTTTCACCAGCGACAGCACGTAACGTTCCGTGTCCTTTTTCCTCAGGTCTCGGCGATTATGTGCCTCGGAATATGCACCACACGGTGTTCTTTGGCGGGTACATTATTGTGGGTCTTGTCCTGGTTATCATGTTATTTAGTGCCATAGAGGAAGAGATTACAAAACGTTTGGACAAAATCAAGCAAATGGTTGGATTGGTTGAAAATGGGCACAAGGACAAGAAAGACCGCTGAGAACTCATTCCGCCGGCGATTCTGTGTGACTCGAAATTTGTCCTACCTTGATCTCCGTCAAGGTTGACTCGTCCACTTGGTCGATCTATTTGTTTTGCGCGTATTCTCGCGTGACACCACGGTGGAAGATGCTTAATACGTACAACCAACAGGTGAAACAGCAGGAAAGAACAACAGACAAGAAGCTGGAAACATATGGAATCAAAACACTTATTCAATTTTGTAAAACCGTGACAGCACATAATGATGACAATACACTAGCCTGCGGGCGGATTAAGGACGACGCGGGGAAAAAGTTGGAAAGTAAGGCTCACGTTTGCCGCTTGAATCGTTCTGAATCAGCCAAGTTTGAGAATTAATTTTATTGTTCAGTGTGGCAACATAGCTACTGTTGTAACTTTTCTTTATTTAATTGGGGGCGCATATTTCTTACAATATTTATACATTTTCGAGTCAAAACTCAATGACGGTCTGGGATTTCTTCCCTCTCTGATAAGAGTATCGAAGCTTCCTTGCTGATGACGTAGCTATGTAGAAATCCGTGTAGTGTCACTGATTGGTTGATGCGCAGTTTTGAATTTTCGCGCGCAAGTAACAACCAATCAGAGACACTGAACAGATTAGAGACACTGAACAGAGTAGGGCATCGGTATGGAATTTTTTCGGGTCCAGTCTCAGACGTTCCTATTAACGGTAGCCTGCGTAGAAAACGAAAAACGGGGACGAGGGGGAGGAGCGTTTTTCACTTTTTTTACCCCTTCACCATTCACGCCTGTAGCGCAAGCTTCTAACTACAGCGTTGGAAGAACTGCGTGCACCTTTGTTTATTGAATTGATACTGAAGAGAATGAAAGAGTACTTGAACCTTTCAGGAAAGATCTCTCCTCATTTGCGTGTGGGTAGTAAACCGGTACCAGCTGTAGCGAGACTCTACGTCCTCGTTTTCTATTTTTTTGCCTTCTCCTTCTTTCTCTTCTTATCGTCTGTAGCTTCTCCCTGTATTGCCAGCAGAGCTCGCGGATCTCTGATGTCATACCCCAGCCTCTGAGCTTGAATTGCCTGAAGTCTCGACTTTTCTTTTTCCTCTCTTCTTTTAGCCCTGATTTCTCGCATCCTTGTTTTATACTCCTCGATGATTTGCGGCATCTTCGCCATGTTCTCCGCAATTTTTTTACGTCTGTAAAGTTAGCACATAATCAATAATATTAGCTTCATTTCTTTTCTGGAGCAGGGCGCAGAAGGAACTTATTGGGGTGGGGGGAGGGGGGGAGTGCTCCCGTAAATGTTGGATAGGTGTGTGCCGCAAAGGGTTTTAAAACCTGAACAATTTAGGTACCCTATCTAAGGATCACACCAGGAACACAATGTCAACAGGGGCAAAAAGATCAGGAACCCCAAAAACCATATCCTGTCTCACAGCACATACCTATATAGCCAATATATGGGAGTACCCCCCCCCCCAACTGGGAACTTACAAGGCTAACAGGGTCATTTCAATCAAATTGCAATCAACTAATTGTGATAACTCTCTGAGTTCTTTAATTTATTACAGTGACTGTGCAACTACTTTAACCTGGCCTTTTGGAAGAAATACCTGTTTAACGAAAATATCCACTGGGGGCAAATGGTGGTGACTTTATTTGCAAATGGACCAATAACATATTTAAGTGTTTGCACAATGACAGTATGCCAACAATTGCATATGAAGTGAAAGGAAGGCAAGTAAAGGTCTGTTTTACTTAAATTTCCATACTACCCTACTGCTCTATACTGTCCATACTCTGCAGATCCCATCCAAAGAAGCAAATCATTCTCATATTTGAACAACAAAATGTCTTGAAATTGCAAGGGGAGGGGAGGGGGGGGGGGTGAAACCTGCAATCCCAGACAAAAGACTTGGGACATGAAGCAAGTTCTCCCCTCCCCCCTCTTTCAATGTTGATAATCAGGTGGTTTTTCCCTTTTTAGTTGGAGAAAATGCGATATTTTCCAACATTGATTAGGGGGGAAGGGGGATACGTGATACAGCTCAAGTGTCCCAACGACTTTTGGCCGGGATTGTGGGAGAGAAGTCGGTGGGACCCAGGGAGGAGGACCCTGTTCATGCACAAGGGACAGGATCGAGGGAACAGTTGATATGATTCTTTACCTCTCTTCCTGCAGCATAACACGCTTGTGTCCTTTTGGAGTTCTGTCAAGGCCTCTATCAGCCATTGGCTTCTGTGGCCAGTAGTAACCTTTGGCTATGTATTCATTTCTTAATTTCGCTAATTTTCTGGCATTGTACAGAGGTTTTATCCACTTTCCATCCACCAATCGACCTCTTGAGTTTCTTAAAATCTCTGCCACTTCGGGATGGACTGAAGATTAAGGTTAATAAAAAATGAACATTAGTACTAAGATTGCTAAGATGTATGAAATCTGGGGCCATCAAAATCACTCTTCTTCTATCAAAACTCCATTATTGTACCTGGTGTGTGTTCTTCCATAACTGGTGTTCCCATTCCTTTAGTCTGTAGCACATGAGCTGGCGGATCAAGCTTTGATTCATCTGTTTCTGTTGCTTTCTTAGACTCTGTTGCACTGCTGCATAACTTCCTATTCAAATAAAATAAAAAAATAAGGAAATTTTGTTTAATAAACCATGCGCAAAAAAGCAATTTTTTGATTTGCCCTACCTCCCTTACCTCAGGACAAGACTGCCTCAAACAATTCCCCACCCTTGGGCACAAAGGTCCTGACTTGTCCCAGAGGTTGCCCGGGGGTGGTGGTAACTGGTGGAATTGAACCATGCATTATTTCTTCCCCACTCAAGAACCTAGCCTCTAAAAGGGTTTTCAAGGGCATGGCGTAGGGTCTGAGAGATTTAATATCGAACAGTCAAGAATAGACTAGAAGCTCCAAAATAAGCTGTCCCAAGACCCCAGCAGACGTTCACGTAATTGTAGTCGGTTTTAGACCTCGCTCGGACAACCTTAAATTAAAGACCCACTCAAATTATAGCCTTCATATTGAATTTAAACAGATACAAGATGAAGAACACAACTGATGTATGTCCACCCACCTGCTAATTCCTACTGAGACTACTCCAGAAATACATTAAATATGAATTATAAGCTTAGTTAAGATTACTAGCTGGCTTAATTTTTTAGCTTAGCTATTGACGTTAAGCTTCTTTTGTTTACACATTCACCCGATATAATGATTTTACACAATTGTATAACTTTCATGATTTAAAATCACTAACCTTTGCGTCATCATTCTTCCAAAAATGAGTCTATAAGGAAGATTTTGAAGCGAAAATGACCGCCACAACAGATTGCAATTTTGGCACATAAAAGCCGCCATTTTGGTCGCCATCTTGGATTTGGATGAGATCATGTGACTGATAGTACCAAATTTGGAAAAGAGTTCCTTATAAGGAACATGCCTCCACAAACTGTCGTTGACCAAAAATTATTTGGTAGTTGATATGGCGGAGGGCGACTTGAATGTTGATAGCATAATATCCCGCTTGTTAGAAGGTTTGGACACTTCATATCTTTAACTTTCTCCTTCACTTTCTCTTGACAAGATGTAAACTTTATCTTTACTTTCGTAGCTCGCGGTCGACCGGGAAAGAGTGTGCAACTAGCAGAATCTGAAGTTCGTGGACTATGTCTGAAGTCTAGGGAAATCTTTTTGAATCAACCCATCTTGTTGGAGTTAGAGGCGCCTCTGAAAATCTGTGGTAAGCTGGCTATCGTGAACTCCAGAGGCCTGTCGCTTCTGAGTTCAAATGTAGTAGTTCTTTATCAGTGAACCGGGTTCACAGTTTGCGAGGAATGCCGAGGACGAATGCTAAGATTTGTCCCTACACACCTTCAGTTGATCGCTGGCCTGCTGTTCACTGCGAGTAAAGACTTGTCCCTTTTGAATTACAGAGCTTGACTTTAAAGGCTTTCGCGATTTTCCTTGAACAAATGGCTCTGTTTGCCGAGTAATAGAAGCCGGTTTAGCTTCCATGTGTTGTTGAAATCGAGTGTCAAAGGAGTTGACCTTTCTTCAGGCGCCTTGTTTACGGGATATAAACGTAAGCTTATTTTAATGCCGCAGTAGTCTGGTTTTTTGGTGGAATTTTTAAACCTGGAAAGTTCGCTTAGTGAACTCATGAAATCAGATATGTGCGCTGCCAGGATGTTAATCACGAGTAGATAAAAAACGCGTTTAGAATATTTGCCTACGTTAGATATTTTTGGGCTTGACGATGACTTCGAATAAACAAACAGGACCTACCAACGAATTTCCTTCTTTAGGAAGCGAAATATTTGATACTTTACAGTCGACAGATAGCAGTATACTTAGGTTTTAGTTTCTAGAATGTCTTAGATCTACTACGAACTTGTAATTAACTGTACTGTTTTGCGAGGGAGTTCCCAAATTCGATGTGTCATGGTCTCGTATATTTTGTTCCTTAGTTATGTAATTTATCGTTGGAACGTATTGTGGACCTGTTTTCACATCTAAGCAATAATTACTGATAGCCCTAAACAGTACGTCAAAGCGTAATGAATAGTGTCAGGCCATTATGATATTAATTTAGAGAGAGCTCGACATGAACATGTAAAAAGTTCATTATTGTCTTCAGTTGAGAATCGTTACCCTAATATTGAAGATGACCGTGTTTCTTCCCATTTTATTTATCATCAGAAATTCTTTAATTGATTGGTAGTATATCTAAAAAAGATGAATGCCAAGAAGTATGCGGTTATAAAATTTCTTTTTTATTGCAATTAAGATAAACCCCAAAAGGGTTGCCTTCCTAAATGCAAATTTGTTACTCTAGTAAAATAATTATACGGAAGTGCCATATGCTGGCTTAATTTGGTTGTCAATATATAATCAGATTTGGACTTTTGGAGGTCTCCTTACGATTTTTCATGAAAATCAATTTTTTTAAAACTGTTTTCATACTGAACACCCAAAGTTGGCATCTTATGTGTAAAAATATTTTTACTCCAACTTTTCTGTCTTGTTGATCATTACTTCACAGTTTATTAAACTGCGTACGTAAGATTGGTTGGTACAAAGAAATTAAGCAGATCTTGAATCACCTTTGCCACTAAAGGCCCAATCCACAGTACATTGTCTTTAATACAGTGTACATGCTTTGTTTTTGTTTTTTGTTTCTTTAAACATGTTTAGCTTTAATTTCCTTTTGAGTATAGTGTGCAATTTCAAGAAAAAGAGTAACTGAATCATTCTGAAAGTTTGTAGTCTGAAAGAGAACTACACCATAACATTCATGCAAGAAACTTTTATGTTACATAGAATTTTGGAATGATAATTGGTGATATTGTGTCAGCCTCGACCTTTTAGGACAAAACGTTCTTTCTGTAAACAAAAATATCAAGTATCTTTCTTCAATGAAATTTCTGTCGAACTCCTGTGAAGTCAACAACTTTCTGGTCACTATTTAATTTGTAGAAAACAGATCATGTTGGATGGTTGTAACAAGTTCCATCAATGTACCACTTCAAGTTTTCATTCTTTTGTTAGAAATTTGTAATCATAGTCCTTATTGTTTTACAAATTTAGGTGTACATCGATAAGCATGATAATGCCATCCTATATAAAGTTTCATTTGTTACAAGTAGATGTGTACTGATTATACTAAGTGGCAGCATTGCTAAAGTTTTGGTTGACATATATGTAGATGCCAATCACTTGATAAGTTTAATTAAGGCATGGCACATGAACACGTATTTACATTTGGTTTTTATAGAACACACGCACATGTGCATTTACGTTCACTTATCTGTGGTTTATGTTTTCAGGCGATCGAACTTGATAGTCACATATCTTCTCTGAAGAATACATTATTTTTGTTTTGTCTAACAAAGCTCTTATCCTAAACTTATTGCACACAGGTGATATTCATGGACAATACACAGATCTTTTAAGGTTATTTGAATATGGAGGATTTCCCCCAGAGGCAAACTACTTGTTTCTGGGTGACTATGTGGACAGAGGAAAGCAATCCTTGGAAACCATCTGTCTTTTGTTAGCATACAAGATCAAATATCCAGAAAATTTCTTTCTGTTGCGTGGAAACCATGAGTGTGCAAGCATTAACAGAATTTATGGCTTTTATGATGAATGTGAGTACATACATGTATTTGTGGTTAGAATGGACTATAAATTATGCTTCTTTACTTGCATTTTTAAATTAAGGCAGGTGTGAAGAGTAACAACTGAGTGACTGTAGTCTCTCAGCCAGCAGCACCTGGCATGAGTTGTGTGCTCAGACCTACACAAGTTCTTTTTGTAGTAGACTTGTGACAGGCCAAGGTAGACAATCTCTGAGTGAATTAGTAGCTTGTAACCATTTTACACCTGAGCCTATAGTTACTGCTGTAATGCAGTGATCAAAGCTGGATAGTTATCTCTCAGCTTATATATTATTGATAGCATCAAGCTAGTAAAAGTACATGTGTCTGTATGTCTAAGCAGGGTTGTCAAAAGTAGCCTGTGCTTGACAAAAATTATCATCTTGACAATTTTGCTAGCTTCTCCACTAGGCTATTCATCTGATACTTTAGAAAGAGACGGCAAAATGAGCTGCCCACTGAAGCAGTTGGTGTCTTAGTCTTGCCATTATGGTATGATGTAGGTTTTTGTGTGTTACTGAAGAGTTAAGTCAAGTTGTGTAGTAAAAGTTTTATTTGTTTGTGTTTTCTACAAATGATAGCCAACTTCGCTTACATTATGTCTGGTTGGTATTATTCTCTGTGCATTGTAAGCATATTTGGATCCCCGTCAAGCAATTACTTTTATACAAGGTGACATCCAGTTTAGGTCATGAATAGCAAAGAAATGCTCAGAGCTTGATACAAGTAGTTTTAGCTTCTGTATTTTTCAAACAATGATAGCTTTACATGGTAATCTGAAACTTAATTTTGTAGGCAAGCGACGATATAACATCAAACTCTGGAAAACATTCACAGACTGCTTTAATTGTTTACCAATTGCTGCTATAGTTGATGAAAAGATCTTCTGTTGTCATGGAGGTGAGTAAAGAAATGTCAAGTAAGTCTGGTTCGGCAAGTAGTGATACTCTGCCACCTATCCTCCTCATGCCTTATGGCACATACATGTAGGGCTTTAGTGATACTCTGTAGCCTGGAATAAGAGAAGACACTTAAGTTCTAGAAAGGGAATGTACATGTAATCAAGATTTGTATAAAATGTATGTATGTAGTGTCTTGTTAATTCAAATGGATCTAAATTGTGAATTTTCTACCAGAATTATTTGAGCACACAGAGCTGGGATTTTCTGTTCCCCAAGAATTTGCTATAAATGTGTACATCTGACCTTTTTCTAGTCTGCTAACATTCTTGATCTGTGTTTGAGCGTCAAGTGTTAATCAAATAAGAAAGTGAATTTCTCTTTCACAAGGTCTCTCACCAGATTTACAGTCAATGGAACAGATTAGAAGAATCATGAGGCCTACAGATGTTCCAGACACAGGTAAAGAAATGCAATTTGTTTGGTTTAGGGCAACTCTCATTTAAAGATGGCTTGCCCATGGAAGAAATCATTAGTGAGAATGATTCCTATGGCAGATCATAAGGCAACATCACTGAAATATCTATTTTAATTACAAGTGATACCGTAAGTTCATGATGGCCTAATACATGTTACTTACTATCAGCGACTCCTATAAGTTGGAGATTGTAACTTTTGTTTCATATCCTTTCAGGCCTCCTTTGTGACCTGTTGTGGTCAGATCCAGATAAAGACACAAATGGCTGGGGTGAAAATGATAGAGGTGTTTCTTTCACATTTGGAGCTGATGTTGTCAGCAAGTTCTTAAACCGCCATGACTTAGATCTTATATGCAGAGCGCATCAGGTCAGTTAAACTAAAGGTTACAAACTAATCAAGTTACAAAAACCTTGAAAATCTACGGGTGTTGAAATTCTGATCGTGAGTGAACAGCTATTTCTATTTGAGAGCCATTGCAACATTTTGGCACACTTATTTGTATATTGAGGAATTGAGAGGATTGAGTCACAAAAGTTTGGTAGTGGACTCTTAAAATTACCCTGGGAACAACACTATAGCCAACCTTAATTGAGTAAAGGTTAACTTACTTTACAATCTCCATAGGTGGTGGAAGATGGTTATGAATTTTTTGCCAAACGGCAGCTGGTCACGTTGTTCTCGGCACCTAATTACTGTGGAGAGTTTGACAATGCAGGTGGAATGATGAGTGTGGATGAAACTCTAATGTGTTCTTTCCAGGTATAGAAATTCTATTATGAGCACATAATTTGATTAAGTGATCCAATTTGAAATTTTACACCCGTAGAAAATCTACTTAGAGTGAGAAATGTTTTTTTGTGCATAAATCATAAACTGGAGCTAAGTGTTGGTTTCATATCCAACAAAACTGTTTTGCTGGTAATTGCATGTTACTCGTACATTATACTAAACAATTAGATTATGAGCACGAGAGTTCTATTGCATGGCCCAAGTCAACTATCACACATAGAAAGTGGAAGCAAATAATCTTATTGTTTAAGTGTAAATCTACTACCCGTTCAAAACTTTATCTAAATACTCGTCACACACACTTTGAAAACAAGCGCACACTGCTACGCTACTCACTATCTACAACAGAATAGATAGTGAGTAGCATAGTCAATCAGAGAACGGCATTTGTGATAGAACGCTAGTAGATTTATACTGATATTTAACAAACACCTGGACATCAAGTTCTTTTAATCCACTTGGTAGAATAAGGTACTAGTTGTTTTGACTTGTATTTCAAGATGGGTCAGCTAACAGTAATATTGTCAATTTTGTTTCCTTTTTGATTTATAAAGAATTATTGACCTAACCCTGCATGTGTGTTTAGTATGCTATTGCTATAAAAAATTATTAATAGTCAGTTTCCTTACTTCAGATTTTAAAGCCGTCAGAGAAGAAAGCAAAGTACCAATATGGTGGATTAAACTCTGGCCGGCCAGTAACTCCTCCAAGAGGTCCTCAGAAAGCAAAAGGAAAGAAATAGGCAGTGGATTACTTTAAGAACCAAACCTGGCTATTGTACCAAGTTGGTACAACATATTTGATATATATGTAACCCATTGTTTGTGATGCATTTTGTCTTTACAAAAGATCAAATCCTCCTTGGTGTTAAAATATTTTTGTTTTCTTTAACAAGGAGACTGCTCTTCTGTGGTATCAAAGATACCACCATTTACCCATAGCAATGTTCCTTGAATAATGTCTTACTTTCAGTAAGAACAAACTGCGCAACATGAAAACTTTTGTATGCTCTGAGTTCTTTGTGCCTAGAATTATTTATGTGGAAATCTATAGGTTATGTCTGACTTTTTTTTCAAATGACCTTTTTAAAAATTCAAGTGAACATATATACTGTCGCTGTTTGAGCAAGTTTTGTGCATCGCAAAGTTTTACAATGTACGTAGCACATTTTACTGCACTTTGTATTTTATCCACTGCTAGCTAAATTTAGAGTTAAACAATGGTTATATCCTTAGAATGAAGTCAACTGTTGTAAAAAGATAGCCAGTCAAGTTCTAGCCCTCTGCCTCACTATCATTGGCTGTTTATCTTTTTAAATTCAAGAAGATAGTCTCACGTTACTCTGCCAGTGTTTGGATATTTCCAGTGAAGTAACAGTTTTGTTTTGTAGTCATTTTAGATTGTGGACCCAACGAGGGTTCATAATAATTGAACTTAAATTATAACATGTTTTCAAAACCTACCCTCAAATATCAGGGTGCAAAGTTAAGAAAGCGGACAATTTAGATGACAGTATGATGTAAAATTGACTAGTTGTAGCCTGCAGTGAAGAAAATGAGAGAACACAGTTTGCTCAAATGGGTGAGTGAACGTCAAACAACCCTCACCCTCGAAAGGATGAGATAAATGTACATGGATGTTGCCCCTAGACATGAAATAGAAAATAGCACTGTCAATAGAGATTATTGTTTATAACTGCATTAAGTTTACTTTGAAGAAGAGATTACTGATGTGTGAAAGATATTAATGTTAGTTGTGTGTTACGCAAGTCTGGATGTTTTCAGCTGGAGACAAGAGTGCATGCTGTTATAATTTGCAACTGTCAATTCTCGGCTGAGCTAATAATCAATATAATTTCATTGATATCTTTATTTTCTAAAACAAATAAAATTATTGTTAGAGTAAGTTTAATCTTTATGCTCAACCCTTAAACATATTAGTTTTATAGTCATTATTAAGTTACTTTAAGGTGTATAATCTAACAGCAAAATGCTTTGATTGTCAATAGTGTAAGAGTTACCAAGATCAAACACCATGTCACAGAATAATATAGGGTACTCATGTTATGTTCACCCTTCGAGTGCATCTATTCCATTTCCTTAACAAAGTACACAAAACAGCATGTACATGTATGGTGCTATTTTCCATTCATATCACTTAGAGGTCAGTTGAAAGGAGTGTGAATTGGGTGGAACGTTATAAATGATTTATTTTGTTGTCCAGTTTGTGTGATTCTAGAAGATCTTGAAGGCAATTTATAGAAAGTTTGTACATGGCATACTTTAACCTCCTATGCATACTCTCTTCTGACATATTGTACAATGGTCTATGGCATTTTGCCTCCAAGGGATGATTGTGCTGCATGTCAAAGAGTGACTGCACAAGAGGCTGGGCATACTTGAGCTTGAGACTCATTCTTGTCTTTTTCATGTCAACCAGTATATAATATTGTTTTTTGTAGATCCAACCAGAAGATAATGCTGGTAACAATAAAATTCTAACTTGTGAACTAGTAACAGCTTGTGTGGGTATTTATTTGGGATTGTTCTGTTGGTGTAGGCCAGATGGAAGTCTTATTCTCAGTCTTTTCTTCTGCCCTCTCCAGGGCCTAAAGGTACAGCCTGAGATGAGCAACCCTGGGAAGGAGTTGGGTTTCGCCTTTGGTTTAGCTTACAAAATATCATTTCTTTATTGGCTTCCATTGGCTTCACACATGTGAGACATGTTTCAGTGCCATTGATAGCTTGCTTCCAGGCTTTGTAAAAGATCCTTCTCCCTTCATTCTTCATTTCAGTTTCTCTTAACTTGGTTGGAAAAGTGAGCTGACCATTGGAGCAATTACACCTTGTGTGCACGCTTAATTTGCTACCAACCGTGCAGGAATAAAATTGAAAGATGGCACATAGGCTTGGTCACTTAAAACATATCAACTGCATCAACAAGTTCAGTTGGTGAAAAAAGATTATATCATTCAACCAAATGGCATGGAGATTGCAATGTTTAAATTTGTGATATAATCATGTGATGAGTAACAAAGAGTGGCCTGTTTCTACAATTATTTCCCATACGTTTTAGGAAGTAGAATCTGATAGGGGGAAACTGGCATTACAGTATGAGGATAGTGTTGGAACTTGAAAGTGTCTCAGTCTCTGAAAGTTTTCAGGGGATCACATTGGATCAATATAGCTTAGCAACAGCTAGGTGCCAGGGTGGAATTTGCTGCACCTGGCAGATGCTCCCACAAATAAAACAAGTGTCACTAAGTTTTAATACTGGAGAAAAGGCATATTTTTCATTCTATTTTTGGGCAAGCATTAAAGGACTTGAACAAAGGAAAATAGAGCTGAAATAAGTGTAAACATGGTGCTAAACTTAAAAGTGTCAGTTACACTGCTTAATTTACAACTCCATAACACAGAACACTTTTTTTGGGACACTGTTGTGTGAAACTGAGCCCTTTTAGTTCATCTTGTGAAAAACTGGTTGTAATTCACATATTTAGGCCAAATAGTTACTGTGCAAGCAAAGGAAGGACACTCGCAAGTTGATAAAATACTTGGCACCATTCTTTTTTTTTTTTTGGAATGTCTTTTATTAACAACATAAGCTGTATACAAAGGTGTTTCTTACTATTTTAGCAAAGACAGAGAATGTAAGTGATCTTGTGAATTTTAATGTCTTAATGCAGTTATTATATGAGGAACTCTGTAAAGCTTTTGAGCAAAGACAAATAACACAAAACGATGAGACTATTGGTCCCAATTATGATCCAAATATGGCAGGATACTTGAAGCTTTGTCACAGTTAACAGGAATGGTTTGATCATTTCACTCTGTACAGGACCTTTCTTTGAAATCTGTGTTCAAGCTCGCCTCTTCTCAGCATAATGTAAATTACGGTGTGGATAGCACGTTCAGAATATTTCTACAAGATGAAGATGATGAAAAGAGAATAGAATATTTAGTGGTAAAAGCAACAGTGAAAGTACACACAACTTTTCCTGTCTTTAGGTTAATCCTGTTCCTTGTAATATAGTTTTTGGTACTTTGTTTTCTAATCTAGCACTCTGTAAAACATCAATGTTTACAGACAATTTTTGGTATAAATGTTAGATCATACCTGTTTTTCAAAATCCTGGATTATTCTTTGTTCAGAAACCTAGAAAAGAGGTCATCAGATTAGTTGCAGTAGTATGTTAGAACACTAAATCCAGATGTTTCAAGAGGAGTCCTAAGGGGAACATACAACTTTTGTAACTTTTATAACTTTTATAACTTGTGAATAGAAAAGTCAACCTGCAATGTCAGACCCTTGAAGTTTGAAAGCTGAGTGGAGGACTTCTACTGAGTTTGAGGGGAATTTCAGTTTGCTAAAGTTGACTAGTTAATTTTTATCAAAATTAATATATGGTACTTAGCCTATGTGATAATCTTTCACATAGGGGTAAAATCCTGATTCGCTGCATTGTATTCTTTGTTTTAGTGTATATTTTTACTCTTTCTATTTACATCAAAACTCAATTCATAAGAAAATACCTGAGTTCCAATGGCAAATCTTCTCTTGATTTGCTTTTCTATCTGTCTCACTTCCTCAACATCCTGTTCTGGAGTAAAATCTTCTGCTCCTAAACAGTAACAAACAAATTACAACTAAGTTGTTCAACAGTAACATTAATACCTGAAAAAGTATAATCCATTGATCTTTGCTTCCTAAGCCCCACTTCCAATAACAGAAGGCAGCAACAAAGGCTAATATATAGATTTAGCCAAGCTTAAAAACAGAGCTCCAGGGCCAGGTTGTTCAAAGCCTGATTAAACTAACCCAGGATAAGCAAGAATTTTGATTTGAGTTTTATAACTTTGTGGTGAGGTTTTCTGTATATTGTTTGGCCTTCTGTTTTGAGTTTGAATAACCTCAAACTACCCAAAACAAAAGCAGTGAAGAACATTTGTATATAAGAAAAAATTATTTCTTCAGTGAACTTTCAATCCTGGGTTAGCGTTAACCGCCTTCCAAACAACCTGACCCTGATTGCAAGTTAACTCGACATGAGCCCACGATCCAGTCAAAAACCACCACTTGGTCAGCAATCAACTTGAAAAAAACCTGTGACCTCAATGAGATCTAAACTTGAGCCTGTGATATGGTCATGAGATACTGGTCAGCAGATACCTTGTTTTGACAGGTGTCAATTGATCATAACAGATGTCCAATATCAAAGAAGGATGCTATAAACCAAGGCTGCATGTCTCTGTTGACCTATTAGCTATAGTATGGCTGCCATCTTGCTTGACTCCATCATTGCCGCAACCGTCATGTATACGCCCCCACGAGCAAAACCGCTAGCCTTGATAACCATGACAAAATCCATTCATGGTTTCCTTTTCTTTCTTATATAAGTATGGGGCTCTGCTTGGCAGCCCTTTGGCCTGCCGGAGCTCCGCTTCAATCATAGCTCAATGTCCAGAGCAAAGCCTCATCTGTACAGTGATAGACTAACCTTGTACATATGTGTCTTTGGTATTTTTATTCAGCAGTCTTGGTTAACTTGAAACTGGACTATTGAACTTTTGCTTTCCAAAGATACACAGTATAATCTGGGCATTCACTCTTGACTTTCAAACAGTTGGTCACCCCTTAAAATTAAATACCTAAGGTGCATTACAGAGGGTAGTTAAGAAGCTTCAAAAATAATTCACCTGAGAGGCTACCAGACATAGCAGCATCCAGTGTCGACACTTGGAAAAGCCTCAGAGCTTCTTCCACATGTGCTGCTGTAGCAAAAGGCAATAGCCTCATCTTTGCCAGTGACTCGGAAATCCTGATAATTGCCTCCAGTTGCCTGAAAGGTAAATATAAGTGTCACTGCAGCTGAGTGTTAAGTAAAAAAAAAAAAACAACCTATAATCATGAACCTGTCATTTTCTTTGCCATCTACTTACTATTATTTTGTTTTACCTGACTGTGATGGGTATGTTGATCTTTTTCTCAGCATCTTTTTCATAATCGCGTGCTCCACTTCGCATGAGAACATAACGGTTCTTGAGCATCTGGGCGGCTTCCTCAGACAGCCTGGGGCCACATTTGCTACAGGAAATGAAATTGTAACATGACATACAAGAACTTGACTCGATTACAATAACGGTACTGACATGAACTCCAGAATTATAAAAAAAATACCCTCTCAAGGTATTTCATTAAATAATGCATTTTGTTAATTAGTACATACTTGCGACAGTAACCAATGTACTTCTTTATGAAATTCAGGCTCAATTCACCCTCTTGTGCCTGTCCAACTTGAGCTGCATTCAGATGGACTTGCATAACGTGTTTGGCAAGGCGCTATAAAGATCATAAAGAGAACAAATTCTATGAAATTATTAACTCATTAATTTATTCTAATTATTTAATTCATGGTTTTATTCCTAAAATGATTATGATAGATGCAATGTTGCTTTTGAGGTCTACCACAGGAACAATTTTTAACACCTAGACCCTAAAGAATTATTAGTAAAAGACGCCTGTGTTCTCTATACAAGTTGTGAAAATATTTGAACCCAATTGTTATGCTTAAAAAGTTTTCCATATCCTGCCCCTCCAAGAACATCCCTGAAAGATTTTAATCTTTTAACAATGAATTTGTCAGATGACCCAATTCAACTAATCTTCTGTCTTTCTCATGACCTTACATTAAATCCTCTGACTAGCAGCTTACCATGTCTTTGCTCTGTTCATGTTCATCCTTGACAATGAAAATCATGTCAAAACGGGACAATATGGTTGGCATGAAGTCTATGTTCTGGCAAGGAAGAGGAAGATAAGTTAGCATGAGTAACAATACCTGCAAGAAGACTTTTAGAAAAAGAAAAAAAAAAGACATTGTAAAAGTTTCATTTTTTTTACCTCTTCTCCTTTAGTTTCATCCCAGCGACCAAAGACAGAGTTTGCTGCTGCCAACACAGAACATCTTGAGTTCAATGTTGTGGTGATACCAGCCTAAAAGAGTTAATTAGAACTCATTTGAAGTCAACAGTGAGTCAACAAAAAGCAATGCTGAGTAGTGGATCTCTCAAGAGGACAATGTTTTCAAAAAATTTTACCTTAGCAATTGAAATTGTTTGCTGTTCCATAGCTTCATGGATAGCCACACGGTCATCTTCACGCATCTGTAAAATGCAACAAACAAAATGATAACAGCTTTCAAATGTGAAATGTCAAGGATGTACCAGGTGAACACTTGACTGTTTCTTTAATGTCAGTGGTAACTTGCACACTAGTCACAGACTGTCCATCCTCTATAACTCCGAAAGGAAAATGAACTGAAACTCAGAGATGTAGTTAACAGCTGGCATACCAGCTCATTTCACCATCTGAAAGAGAGCTTTTGAACTCAGCTAAAATTAAAGTAAGCTGCACTTTTCACATGTAACAGATCAGACTAATTTTTTCTCAGCTACAGTATACATATATATGAATTCAAAGCAGTTATATCACCTTATCAAACTCGTCAATGCAAACGACACCACCATCAGCTAGCACCATAGCTCCACCCTCCATAATAAAGTTACGTGATGCTGGATCCCTCATTACTGATGCTGTCAATCCAGCAGCACTGCTCCCTTTTCCTGATGTGTACACACCAATAGGAGAAACCTTCTCTACAAACTTCAGCAGCTGACTCTTAGCAGTACCAGGGTCACCTAGCAAGAGCACATTGATGTCACCACGACGAGTGAGTCCATCAGGAAGCCTACAAATGTGTAAAATGTAAGAGAAAAGAGATCAGCGGAAAGCTTGCACAAGGTTTAGGTACAGAGCAATCCAAGGGAGAAGGAGCATGCATGCCTAGCTGATGCTTGAGCTAACTCTTGTTGTAACTCCCATAGCTACTCTCTGTTGATGACAAGCGGTAAGGGTGCTGATCACAAGTTTTACTCAGGCATTTATTACTTCAGGTTCACTTGTATCCATTTGACACTACTCCATGGTGAAGACTAGCAAGTGTCAGAGTAGAATGCTAAGCCCAAGAACATAACAGAAGGACACCACCCAGAGCTGGAATCTAGGGCTCTACCTTGATGGCAGACTCAAATGCACTAGCTAACCCTTTGGTAAGCATGTCATACACAGACAAACAACATCAGGCTACTTTGATTAATATGATCTCTTTAACACAGAATTAACCTTGCATCAGATACTGGCAATTTGTGAATAATGACATATTCAGACAAACCCAAACAATCTGTGTCAAGATTTTTTTCACACCTTTTGCGAGACCCTCCAAACAGCAGACATGCAATAGCCTTCTTGACATCTTCACTGCCGTAGATAAATGGAGCTATACTCTTTGCTATTGTCTCAAAAGCATCAGGTCTGCTGGCAAATCTGTTGAACTCTTCCTCTTCAAGAGGATTCAGTGGTGCTCCAGAGCTGCGGCCAGGGCCTTCTGTATCAACCTGAATGCCAACCACGCGGAGGTATGGCTTCCTGATACCAACACCCACACCATCACGGTCCTGAGAAGAAAACTAGATGATCAGTACATAGCTTGGGGCATAAGAATCAAGATATTTCTAAGCCCAGCCGTTTTTTTTTTTTTTTTAACAGAACATGCTACTGATAGCAAGCTTATTCCCTTTCTTTGACTTTGACTCACCTTGTCATTTTTTTGTGCAACTTTCTTGATGGAATATATTCCCATCACAGTAACTCTATTACCAGGGACTACTTTTTCTGTCAAGTACCTTTCAAGGAGAGAGAGAAAGAAAAAAGCCAGTGTAAATATCAACCAGAGTTTAGAATAGTACAGTTTTGTTTGCCACTGTGATAATCAAGGGTAATCAACAATAGTTTTAATTACCTGTCACAGTATAACTGCATATGACGTGGCATTTCTCCATTGGGCACAGCATCTGGAGATTCTTGCAGTTTTAATATTTGGAAATCAACGCACTTGCATTTATCAGGCATGATGTAGAATGGATCTAAAGGACAAGGTGGACGGCCAGCCTGATCACTGTTGGAGAAATATAAAAATTAACGTTTCAATCCCTATTATGAGAAATGTGCTTCTTAACGTACTCCAACAATGTGAAGCAATTTATTATTGTAATTCTTGTGTCTGCATTAACTCCATATCAAACTCAAACTCAAAATCCCCAACTTAACAGTTTCAATTTGATACCTGGGGCATTTCCGAGGCATGGCATATCCTTCCAGACCAGGCTTCAGAGGAATGTTGGAGATGGTGTTACGGCAAGAACGGCACTGGATGGTAATGTTGGTTGCCTTTGCACGGATAGCTGAAGCACTGATAATAATACCTGGAATCTTTACCAGTTTTGCCATTTGCTCAGACTAAAAATGGACCAAATCGTACATTGAGAATAAGAAGCAAGATGCCAAACTTCTCTTGCAAAGTATTTCTAAGCCAATTGTATGGTCCCAGAAAATGTTCAGACCTACCTAAAGAAGGACTATTGGAAACTCGTCAAGGGAAAGGGAGTCTCAAAGGTCAAAACGTTTTAAAGAAAAGTGTGAAACAAGACATTTCCAGAGGGATGGGAAGAGGGGGTCAAACTAAACAGCCTCTATGGAGAGGGGGGGGGGGGGGGGATACGGATATTTTCTGTCACAAAAAATTGCAAACTAAGTTGGTATGAGAGGACTATGGTATTATAATATTGTGGTTCTTGGCTCTCTGATTGGTCGAGCTGTCAAAAAAATTGTAACAAGTGACTGGCAAGGCGATGCTCTTTCCTTTAAAGATGAAAATAAAAAGTTCTAGCCACTGAAATAACTTGACAGTTCAATACCCTAAGCTCTCTGACACTCATTGGGTTTGCATCAGACTTGAGAGTAATCTGAATGTCTTGTACTTCCTCTTCTCCCAGTGGACGTGGCTTTGTAATCTCATCTGCCATCTCTCGAGCTGCATCTTCAAACTGAGAAATAATTTACAACATAATTTAGATGTGTACATGTGTTTTTCAAAACTATTGCTGATCAAAATTTGCTTTGCCCGCATATTAGCAAGGGGAAGTATATTTCCAGCTAGTACAGAAATTCGGGGTTCAAATGGCCTTTGGAAACATTCTTTCGAATTTATTTTCTGGCGGAAAAAGGAGCTGAAACGATCCGCAAAACCTCACTTGAAATTAAGCTTAAGATGCTACTCACCAGAGGCAAGAATTCTGCAGGACTCTTGGTAAGTTTATCAGCAAGTTGCTCGTCAAAACTCGTCAAATCTTGAAGATCTACTTCAAGATAGTACTGTCCTAAGTTATAATGTCTTTTAAGCTGATCACTGTGAGAGAGAAAAAATAAAACATCGATGAATAACATTTGGTTTTGGGACAACATGCTTGAATAGCACATGCTTGAAAATTTTACATCGAGTGACAATAAAACGAGTATGAATGCTATTTTTTGGGGATCCTTTCTCAGATTTACTCTATTATAGCCACAGTTTGGTGTCTTTAAGGTTTTAAAATGTATCCTTTCCACTTAGAGAAAAAAAAAAAAATTTGTTATCAAAGATTCTTCGATCGAGCATGCTAGCTAGCGCCATTTTGTTTACCGGTATGGATAGCTGAATGTTCCTTCGTGAAATTCACGAATAAATTCCCTGAATCTCTTCTTAGCACTGATTCTGTTAACTTCTCGCTCATCTGCTTGCTCCTCGGAGCCAAACGCATCGCTGAAATAAACTGGACGCTCGTCAAACCCTGACATTTTCGCGAAGGATTCACTCAACTGACTACAGCTTGCTTCTTCCCGGGAGAACAAATTTGGCGGGAAAGCTGCACTGTCTCGTTACGTGATTGGTTTGTGTAGAAGTCACGTGGAATGTTCGTCAGGCACGAGGGGCATTTTTCTTCTTCTCGGGGTAGGGAACGGTATTTTTCTCCTTACAAATGAACGTGTTCTCATTTTATTTCACATCGCGTGTTCTAATATGGACTATGTATAAACTTGTTTTATTAATTTTGACAGTTTTTCTGTTAGTGTATCTCCATGTACATCTAGAATAAAATATTGACCATCGATGAAATGAAGGCAAATACTCGACTCTCCCCTCCCTGGCTACCTGTTTCGTTTCCGTGCTCGAATGTACCGCAAGTGAACATCTTTCACACTTCTTTGTCTTCTTTCCACCATGTCAGCACCAAAACGCCAGAAACTCGACGAAGAAGAAAGAAACACAACTCTTCCGTCCTTGCGCAAATCTGGGTGGACAGAAGTGGAAGGCAGAGACGCTATTTACAAGGAATTCCTTTTCAAAGATTTCAACCAAGCGTTTGGATTCATGACACGTGTTGCTCTGCAAGCCGAGAAAATGGATCATCACCCCGAATGGTTTAACGTGTACAACAAAGTGCAGATTACACTCAGTACACATGACTGCAGCGGCCTGTCGGAAAATGATGTCAAGCTGGCAAACTTCATCGAGACTGCTGCTAACTCGATCGCAAAGTGTGATGGCTAAACGTAAAAACCGCGCTCACCGAACTTCTGAATAGTCGCACGCTTGGGAAAACATTTGTGAACTTTTTAACTGAGTCTAAGACTGACTTTCTTGAACAGCCAGTTTTTAGAGCATTTTGAGGGTGTGTAATTTAATTTTCACGATACATTTTGTACAATTTTGCTTGGGACCTTACTATTGGTTGTATAAAAGATCAGCAGGTTTTTTCTCATTACATCCATCATTGTATTATATGGTAAGGGTTCAGAGAGGTTTGATATTGATCAAAGCAAAGATATAAGCAAAGGAAATGGCCGTTGTTCATTGCACTCTAGTTTCGTTTTCCTTAGGAAGAGGCGTCTCGTCAAGCCTAACAATTCCATATAACAAGAAAGCACTGCAGACACTCTCTGATTGTCATTTACTCTCAAGAATAGTTGCCATGTTTTCCATGCCGTAAATGGGAGGTACGATGGCGTAACCATCAGTGTAGTGGACTGTGGGTGTTGTATTCTTAGACAAATGCCTCTTGCTTCAGGTGTTTAAATGGGGAACACTGAACCAGACATTGGGGGAAACCCAGCACTGGACAAACACCCCATCCATGGGCGAGAGGAGGGGGGATAGGAATACTCCCAGTTGTTTAACTCTATGGAAAATGGAGTTAAGTGCTGGCCTGTTGGGGCAGTAGCTTGAATGTGGCCTAGCTTTCCATGACCAATTTGTATTGCAGTTCTGCCTATCCCCCCAGTCCCAAATACTGGGCACTTGAGATATAAATCTCTCCTGTTGTGGTACATAGGTGCAGAAGTTAAACACAACTCATTTTTTTTTCACTGAGATCCCATTAGGAAGGTTGTGCATGTTCCCTGTCTGATTTTAAAACCTTTTCATGGTGCAATTTCAAAAGGTCAGGGGATTGGTTTCTGGAATTTCAACACTAGTCATGCCATTTGTTATTTGTTTTATCAGCCTCCATGTCACAGTTTCATTACTGTTTGATATGTTAGAATTTTTCAAAACCAGTACCTCTTTAATTCTTAATTCTCTTTCATTCTAATTTAATTCTCTTTAATTCAAATATATATACTGATAGTTCCAGTAGTGCAGATTGACAGATCTGTTAGCATTCTTTTTTAATAGTGTTATCATTTGGAATTTTATCAACCTGTATCTCACTACAGTGGAACCCCACCTTGCGACCACCCTGTTAATGCAACCACGTTATTACGGCCACTTTAATCTGACCTGAAAAAAGCTCAGTCAGTCATTTTCTTATTTAAAGAATCCCTTTAATATGACCACCCTGTTAATGGGACCAATTTTCCATGGCCTGAAGGTGGTCATATTAACAGGGTTCCACTGTACAGAAAATCTTAAAATAATTTCAAGATTCTGAGATGTGCTTCAATTCAGAGATTCCAAGACCACAATGCCATTTTTTTGAGACTGATCTGCTTATTTTCCATGGACCATTCTAATACACCTTTGTGCACTCAATAATGAAACTTTTTTTATTGGAAAGTTTACTTAAACTTTCAGATGAGAATAGCTGAGTTACATGATCATTGGCTGACTAGAAAACTGAATTTCAAACTGTTTAATTATAAAAATTACATTTTATATAAAAAAATACATTAATTACTATTAATACAATGTTAGAAGAGGCAAAATTTTCTCACATTTCCATTACCTTGCATTAAATTTGGTATAAATGCTAAGCTATCATGATCATAAAAGTGAAAAATATGGATAAAGAAAAGATTAAAAAACCCTCAAGGGAATGTTAAATTGTATGAGAAATTAAGTTGGAAAAGTTAGATTTTCTTGGATATAGAGGTTTTTTGGTCAGTCACATATAAAACTGAACAGAAAACTGTTTTCATAATAAGACTGTCCTTCAAACCATACGCAAAGTAATACAATGTCCTTCATTTAAAACAACGTTAATTAACATGTTTGAATGTAAACATATAATGACTACGATAGTTGTTACAGTTGGTCAAGTGATCAGCATAACTTAAGCAGGCTACTTGGTTTACTATTTCTCAGTTACAACAAGCTCATCAAAACCAGTCGCATCATCCATTTCTCTGGTAAATGACAACATATCACAGTTTCCAATAACAACCTCAGCAGTAGTAAAAACTTCCATGTTTCCCATAACATGGCCACCCACCACATGCCCGTCCTTGTCTGAAAGGGAAGCGTGAAGGTGCCCTTCATCTGCAAGTGTTCCAACAAGTGAGACAATCTCATGCCTGCCTTTGACCTCAATTATCTACATAGAAACAACATATCCAATGATAAAGGCATGGAAAGCATTGGTAATATGGCACTTAACCCTTCCACTCCCAAGATCTGAAAGTTAATTCTCCCAAGGTATCCCATACATTTCCTTTTGATTAATTCTGAGAATTTCATCTTATAACAACGCCATATCCCCTAGTTCTGTTGCAGGACGAGTTTACAAATCACTCACTCCTGGGAGAGTCAAGACAAATGAGGCTGGCATGAGTCCTCTCCTTGAGAGGGGGGACTCCCATAAATAAAGGAGGGGGATGCTCATCATGCCTTTTAGGGGCTAAAAAGCAGGTTTGGCACCTGTTAGGGTGTTCAGCCTCGAAAGGTCCACAGCTGGAGCTTCTGTGGTGCCTGTTAGAGTATTGATATGAAAAACAAAAGACAGGTGATCATACGTTCTTTTAGAATTGGTACACCTTAGGGGTGAAAAATACTTGAAGCCATGCCCACAAAACAGGATCTTGGTACCTCTTAGGGGATTTTTCAAAATTTCTAATAAGCACCCTGTCCTTTTTACATGGGAGACCCCAGACCGCAGGCTATTGAGCATGTGGATATAAGGAAATCTCTCCCAGCCGTAGAAGATTGTGGAACAAATGAGCTAATCGAGCTAGCTTGCATAGTAGGTTTAGAAAGGGAACAGATCAATACAAAAGGAATTTGGGCGCGAAGCGCGCCGAGAGCGCGCGAGCCACGTGTCTAAAGCGCGTCTAAACAAGCAAGCCACTTCAATTCTTTGCTAGAAAATTAAACGTAGCCCTGCATCCTGCACTTAATAGCCGATAAACTTACGACAGAGGTACCAGGAGTCTCTTAGACATGACAGGTGGATGCAGTTTCTCACCTCATTTGGAGTATCTCTAGCTGCATTAGCCAGCCGCAGGGTAGCTTGCGTCACACTGCCTACACACGAAAGAACGAACGGTGCCTCGAGTTTTTTGTCCCTGACGTACTTTAGTAAACATTTTCTCACTTCTTGTCCAGGTTTTAGTCGCAGAGCATAGCAGGATAACGTGCTACGAGGTTCGTTTCGAAAACGTTTTTTCTTGCTTTCATCGGCCATCTTGGAAGAGGGAAAAGATCGCGTGACGAAGCGTGACTAAGCGCAAGGCCTGAACCGGAAGTTGGTGACAGTTGCGGAAATGCCCCATTAGCCGCACCGAAATAATCTTGATCCTATAAAAATAATTTCACTCTTCTTATTTCATGGCTCCAACTAGTGTTGATGAAAGCTGTAGTTCGTCAAACTGGTGGTACAGTTGTTCCACTTCACATTTTTCTGCATTACCAGGGGCTTCTGGCATTGCTAGTGATCACCGCAGTTTCGAAAGTGGAGAGGCTTCGAAACTCGCTGGCTTAATTAAAATTTCACGGTTGCTTTCCGGGGAAGGAGGGGTGGGGGACTCCTATCTGAAAAGGTCGTGGATGCTCGTCGTCTCGCTTAGGGGTATAAATCAAGGATTCTGGACTCACTTAGGGTGTTCATGACTAAACGCCACATTTTTAGCTGAGGATGCACTCCAAGAAATAATAATTACAAAAGCTCTTATTCCGTGTTTAGGCTAGATTTCTGCCTGTCTCTCGAGTGTGGTCTTCCAACGCTAGCTCCTTCTCCCTACTCTTCGGATTTCCAGTCTAGTAGAACAGGTTGAACCCCTACTTGCGTAATGATCCCATTTTCCTCCCTTGGTAGATTTAATACGACGCTGAAATGCCAATATGCCGCGTAAATGAACCCGCCCTGGTTGGATTGGGAAGGGGTCGAGTAACAGCTCTTGTCAGGTCTCACATGAATGGCTTGATATCCTTTATTAAAGAGGACAATAGAATAAACAACAGAAACAAAGCCATTAGCCCCGAAACAATAACAGCTGTCTAACAGCTGCTAACAAACAAAACAGTTACAAGCATACGAGAGCTGCTACACTTTTACGAAGTCAACGACGAAGCCGCGAGAAGAAAATTTTCTGGACATCCGGCCGCAGCTTTTTTAATTTTGCTATATCATATCTTATACAGTCGTAGTGCACCTGGCACGAGCCGCCCAAAAGACATGAAAATACAACAAAAACAGAACAATAAAGTCAAACTTCACCTCATAGGGTTTATTTACAACTACTTTTGATAGTTTTTCCCTTTTAAATATAAAGTATCATATTTAATCAGTCCGTTACTCAGTATCTACTCTCATAACGATTTCTTACATTCGTAGATCAACGTAGAAAATATCAATTCAAAAATAACACAATTTGACACGAAAACTCGTCCACCTTTGAAAGACGTACCTTTTCACATTTGTTTTATAGAACGAGTGATTTGAAACTCCACGCCCCTCCTGGTCAGCAAAAAAAGACTGCATATTACATTTACAGACAAGTAACCTACAGTCAAATTCACACTAAGCTCGAAATGAACCAGTGAAGCTACTTTCACAACCATTTTGAAGGACAAAACGACAACTGTTACGTTGTGCTGTTTGTTTGTTTGTTTGTTTGTTTTTTTACAGAGAAACGAATTTCAGGCTGCTGTAGAGACTACTCATTTACTAAGTTTTTGCGCGACCATCTCTAACAATCTGTTCGAGTATTTTTCCAGTAAAACTTCATGTATTTCTACATCCTCGGGTATGGACGATATAGAAAACGCCGAATTTCTTCTCAAAGAATTCCCTTTAGGTAACAGTTGGTCCAAGTTGCCAGTGGAGAAACTTAACGCGCCGCCCAGAGGCCTGGAACCTGAGCCGGGCTTACCCCTGGGAAGAGAAGAAAGTTCCCACTGCCGCCGTCGAAGGCGCGACTCGTGTATTTGATCCTCTATGGCTGAAAATGTGCTTGAAATGTACGACAACACCTCATGGCTTTCGTCCGAGGGTTCGTCATTCAAAATCTGCAAATGAACGCAGGCAGATTAACTTTTGTTAACGATTTCGTAAAAAGTTATAATTGTTCGAATCATCTGCTCCCGTTTTAAACTGGTATTTTAACCCCCATTTATGATTTCAAACTCTCAGTCTTTTACTGGAATCTTGTTGCATTCACATCACTTAGGTCCAACTGAAATTCAGTAAGAAAATAAAGTGGCTCTGCACTCCTACGAACACCTATTTTTATCCAAAATTAAATCCCTATTACGCATATATGAACAATACACATTTTACTCATTCTGATGCTGTAAGCTAGTAATTATTATTTGAGACCTTTGTAATTTATATACGCCAACTAGCGGTTCCCCCATCATTTGAAACTGAAGATGACGAAGATTGATCCGAAAAAAAAAGATTCTAAAACTTAAGAGTAAGTACTTTCTAAAAACTACCATTACTCAACCTGAGCTGAACAAGCACGATGTTATGTTGCTATGGCAGCTACATATTACTTTATAGGGCTTACCCTGGACTGGAGGTCAACGACTTTTTGGAAAGCTTGAACAAGGTTTTCCAGAGTCTCCTGGCATGTGCTTTGATCGATATCTGTTGCGCTAGCACTATCTGCAAGGGTACACAGTCAAAACACTTGAGTGCATTTTCCAACAACAACAACAACAACAACAACAACAACAACAACAACAAAGAATTAGATGCAGACAAACAAGGTTTCACTGATTTCGTTGTTACCCGACAAAAAGTCAGGCTCTTATTTAATAGACTTTGAGATCAGACCGGAAAAGCTCCCTCACTGATGACATCACTCCAAATCATGTGCTGTTCTGATTGGTTGTTACTAAGAGCCCAAATCCCAGACTTCAAAACACCAACCAAAAAATCAAAAACTGTAAAATAAAGCAAGGAATTTCTCACCGTGGTCCTTACCAGTGGGTGACCGTCTGCTA
Organism: Orbicella faveolata; assembly: GCF_042242905.1. NCBI lineage: Eukaryota > Metazoa > Cnidaria > Anthozoa > Scleractinia > Merulinidae > Orbicella > Orbicella faveolata. The sequence goes on along the minus strand of NW_028301552.1, from coordinate 4,920,165 downwards.
CCGGAAGGAGGAGGACTGGTACTCAACAGGTTCGCCTCAGACATGCTCAGTCTGATTGGTTCAGGTGGCGGTGACGCAATAGCCGCTGACAACTCAGCTGAAAGTTCACTGAGATCTGGCATGAAACTCGACCCACTCCCACTCCGAGAGTTTTTGACGGGTGACGTAGTCTTGTTGGTCGTCTCCACGTCGGAGCCCAGGCCCCTAGTGTTCGGTTTCTTTTCGAGAGTAGAGCCTTGGGCCGATCTTACCTCGTTACCAGACCCTGCTGAGCCAGGAACTGGCTTTTTGTCCAAAGTTGGTTTTAGTTCGGTTAAATTGTCATTATTGTTCAGAGCAGCAGCTTCCAAGCTTGTATTTTTGAATGGATCTACATCACTCGAGGTCCCATTTGAAAGATGACTATTATCCTTCAGCGGGCCATTGACATCGCGAGGTTTTCGTTCTAATGGTTTATTTGTTGGAGTTGTTTCCAGAAGTCCAGCGCTTGACTTGGGCCGCTTTTCTCCAGTTGTTAATTGATCAGGAATGTCCATGGTATCGACTGTTCTCGATGGAGGCACGCTAGGATCTAGAATAGACACTTCTTGAATATTGTGAAGCCTGTTACCCATATCACCTAAAGATCTCGATTTTTCTCGCCTCTCTTCATTGGTCACCCGCCCTTTTTTCTCTCTCAAAGGAACATTTTTCGTCGATGAGGAAGTCTCGTTGGTTTTAACGCGGGTTTGAGAATTTTTCAGCGCTTGCTCCGCTGTGGGATTGGAGGATCGTCTCTCAGGTTGTGTGGGTTTGGTCGGCTTTTTCTCTTTTTCTTCCTTCACAGTTTTTAATGAGCTTTCACCATGTTTTGTTGGTCCTGAATTGGAATTCGTCGTTGCTAATTCCGCAGTTGGCACAGACGATCGCTGTTCGGCTTGTTTCTTCTTCGATTTCTCGTCCTTGTCTTCTTGCTTGGTGGTTGTCGTTTGTGAATTTTTCGTGACCACATCTTGAGGTGTGAAAGCTCGAGGATCAGAGTACCTCTTATGCTTCTCCTCTTTGTCATGTTTGGAACTTCCACCTAGAATCCCTAAAGACTTCCGCCACGATTTCCCCTCGGAACCCCTACGTTCAAACTTACCCCCCGGGGTAGATTTTGCGTCGGATGTTTGCTTTCCCGGGGGAGGTGTGGCCCGTCCTTTCTCTTTGTCTTTTTCCTTAGTTTTCGTTTTTTCTTTTTCCTTCGCGTTTTCTTTTTCTTTTTCTTTTTCTTTTTCTTTGTTCTTGGACGACTTTGACTGACTAAAGAACGCAATGAGATGCGAGGCAGAACGCTTAGATTTCTCAGAGTCATCATCTTTTGCTTCATTCTCTTTCTTAGCTTCAAGGATTTCTCTTTTCTCAGAGCGTTCTTTCTGTTTATGATTCTCTTGTAAGTCTGCTAATCGCGTCTGTAAGAGATGATAACAGTATAGAACAGTTACTGCAACGAATGTCAGTCGATAATCCGTGATTTAAATAAACGTCTGCTGAGTCAAAGTCGACAGTGAAAAATAACATATGATGACGACATAGCTCTACAGAGATCCGTGCAGCGTCTCTTATTGGCTATTTCTTTGCACGGAATATCAGCCAATCACGGATCTCAGTCGGGTTACGTCATCAGTATGAAAGTTTTCCAGTCCAGTCTCAAACGTTTCTCGAGTAGAGTACTTTAAACATGTCCTCCCTTACCTCAAGTAAGTTAGTTATGACGGCTGGCTTGGTACTCGAGTCTGTTAAGCTTGATACAGGTGTGCTGTCTCCATCTTTAGCAGTAGTAGAAGCGGCAGCAACAGCTGTAGTGGGTGTGGTAAAAGAAACAGATGTAGAGACGGTGTTGGTCTTGGAAGCTGCAGTAACAGCTGAAGTAGGCGTCGACGAGACAGACGTGGCGACGATGCTGGCTTTAGAAGCGGCGGCAACAGTAGTAGTGGGTGTAATCGAGACGGAGGTTTTAGAAGTTATAGTGACAGATGTAGTGGAGGAAGACGACACAGTGGTGGTGATTGATGTTGACGTTACGGTGTTGGTGTTAGATGCCACAGTGGTGGTTGGCATCTTCCTTAGAATGTCTTCTTTAGCTTTCCATCCCAGCTGAAAAAAAAAAAAAAAAAAAGTAGTCATCACTAATGGAGCCACTACGCTTCCTGTTTTCGATCATCGTCTGAGGAACGAGGAAACAACTAATAACACAGCATGAAGGCAACGTGGCCAAGTGATCAGCAAGGCGGACTCGCAATCCAGCGGTTCCGGGTTCGAGTTCCGCTCTGATTAATACCTGGATTTGTTTCACGGTAGTCTCCAGTTCGAATCTTCGACCACGCTTATAAATAGGCAAACTGGTTTGCCTCCGGCCAGTTGGGATTCTCAACAATGTTATGTTCAAATTGAAATATTTGTTTCAGTTGTTTACTCGGCCCCGATAGCCTTTGTGCTATAAACACTACTGAGGGTAAATAAAGGTTACTACAATGACCGTTTTAAACCAAGAGGAAAACTGGCCACAAGGAACCTTTGGGCGGGTCTCCGGCGCCTCTCACCCCAATGTTCTCGCGACCATTTCTTTTTCTTGCTCGCTTCTTTGCAAGAAAGTAGAGACTTCTTAGTTGTTTCAAGACACAACAGAGAGCATTATGATTGAGACAGTTATGAAGCCATGTCAGTAGAGGACCGTTGTACTTACAGCTTCTAGTCGCTTACGAGTGGCTTCTACGGCTTGCGCCATTTCTTCCTTTCGCCTTTGAAGATCATGTTTGGTCTGAAACAAGGCAGAACGAACAACACTTTAAAAGAATCAGAACGCAAGCTGTTCCTTAACTAAGCTATCTACGAGTTTCTTTGGTTTGTCCTGTCGAGTTAAGTGTCTTAAACAGGATAAAACTCCGAACATTCAACCAACCTGGCATTTGAAAGACCTGAAAGTTAAAAAATTCCTCCTTAATTTCTTTTGCCAAGGGACTAAAATGCTTCAAGTAATCACGAGATTCAAATAATCGAGGGCTCAAAAAATTTGTAAATTCAAGAGTTTACTGTATAATTTGCCATACACACTGTGCTTAAAAACAAAATGAAGTACAAATATAGACCCTTTTCATAAATGGCTGCCAATTTAAAATTCTTTTGTAAGTAATTAAATTAGCCTCACTAAACTCGTTTGGGAGTAAAAATTCTTTTGAATTATCAACTCAAGAACGAGGTTAGTCAGGCTAATTTTAATACTTACAAAAGAATTTATAATTGGCAGCCATTTATGAAAAGGGTCCATGCAGTGTCACAAAAATAGTTGAAGTGCTTTGTTGCATGTTTTATTAAAGGAATGTTTGAAACACCACTGAACATTGCAAAGAAGAAAGATGAAAACTTACGTCATCTGCACGATGGTCGCCTTTTTCTTCATCCAGGTTTGTTGATATCGAGCCAACCCTAAAAAAAAAAAAAAACGAAAAAAAAAGGCTGGTCCAAAGCATGTAATTTTGAAATAGCCCATTTCTGAGTTCACCCAAGCCTCTCTATCAAAGCGGTTATTTTACCTTGAAAACCGTAGCCTAACTTTTTTTGTTACAGTTGTCTACTTAAGGTGACTTCAAGTTGTGTACCTCGGTTTCAGCACACTAACACAACCGTTTACATTTATTTGAACGTAATTTTTTACACATCCTAAACAAATAGCTCCAGTGTTGTAAGCGCTTTGAATTTGGTCATATGGCGAGAACATTCCCCTATGTTGATTAGGTATTTTCTGTTTAATAGTTATAGTATATTAATAATGTTTTAACACGTCGAAGATGTAGCCTACATATTTGCATACCGTCCAGGTTGATGTGATCGAGACAAAAACCTGGCTGAGATACTCAGCCTGGTTCGCATCAGTTTTTCCGTGTCCAGGGGCGGTGGCTCGGCTGGCTGCTCGTCCACTTTCTGCGTCGGAGAGCTGGTACCCAGGCTTTCAAAGTAGCGACCAACCAGCTCCTCATCTTCCCCTCCCTCAGACTTGTTTTCGTCTTCGCCAAAAGGCTTTGACAAATCTTCCGATGGGCTGATAACTTCGTCATCCTCATCTTCACTGGAAGCTACGCATTGAACAAAAACAACAAACTTAAGATTCCACAGCCTCAGATTTGAAGTTTTTTGGCCCGTAAGGTTATCGCATCTCTTCAACAGGGACTCACGGGAGGTAAAAACGGGGGAAGGTGGGGGTGGGGGCTTTAAACACGCTGCAAGAGTTGCACATCACGCTGTCACCATTCAGTGAATTTTACTGATTCGTAATAGCAGATAACGTGTTTAAGAAGCATTGTCTTCGCGCGGCGTTGTTCTCAAGTTTTGAAATGAAGGCAGTTTTGATCACTTAAACATTGGGAATGCCTTTTGTGGAACTCTAAAAAGGAAACGCTAATAAAACGTTCTATCATCTTACGTGATTTTCTTTCCTTTTCTCCCGCTTTATCTTTGCCCTAAAATACAAAAAATCAACAACAATAAATGCGCAATCAACTCAACACATCACCAGTCTAATATAATATTGCTACGAAAGCAAACACAGTTCAAAAGAATTTTTCGCAAATATCACAAAAAATCTACCACTATAGATCCTTTTCATAAATGGTTTCCAATTATAAATTCTTTTGTAGGTACTGTATCAAAATTAGCCACTTTAACCCGTTTTTGACTTGACAATTAAAAATAATCTTTACTCCCCGACGAGTTTAGTGAGGTTGATTTAAATGCATACTAAAGAATTTGAAACTGGCAGCCATTTGCAAAAAGGATCAACAGCGGACAACAGCTTCATATGTACCTCCACTTCTTCGCCCTTGGGGTCCTCTACTGTTAAAGACAATCTTTTAGGACGCTGGGCGGCAGACAGCTGAAACGAGCTGTTGAAAGACAAGACTATGTTATGGTGAAAAACAAGATAACGCTGGTAACAGCTTACATATTCTGCTGTGCCAGCCACCAGTTACCTGTTTTCTTTTTTTTTTTGTCTGGCAAAACAATAAAAGCTGGACGCATGTTTTTAGTTTGCTCTAGAGTGAATTAATCACGGTGCGAGCAATGAAACGATTGTCAATTGCTTTAGTCAAAGCATTCTTTACGTCCACGATTTAAAAAGTAGCTCTACTTATGAAGCGTGTAACGATTGCAAGTTTTGATTTTCATAACGTGGAAACAGACAAATATGTTTTAAGTGGCAACAAACAAATCCGCAAGACAAAAATTTAAAAGTATATATGACAAATTTAGTTAAACAGAGGCTACATTAAACGATAAATTTCTTAACTTCATTTATTCCTTAGAAAAATTCCATTAACGACATTTAAATTTGTTATTTAAGTCAAATGAATGTACATTTTATTGGAATTTATCTGTAAGTGGACCTTCTGAAACAAACGAAAGAAAAAGTTGACAGTTAAAAAAACTGACCGAGTTTCTTTTAGAATGAAACTTTACAGAGACTCTTTGACTTTCTTAAATTGTTTATCCGTGACTAAAATTTTATTTTAAACATTTCACAGTCAACAGTCTTCATAGTGCACAGAAACTCAAAAGTGCTTGTCTGTCTGTATCTTTTGTAATACTTTATAAAGTTTTACTGCTAAGTTACTTTCAGTAACCCATAAATAATTTAAGAGTTTATTTGGTTACCTGAGAAACATTTGTAGCCGTGAAGGCAGATAATCTAACGACGGAGACCTGTTAAGCGGAGCCGGTTTAACCGGATTATCCAGCTTAACAGGATCATCCTGTTCATCCAAATCGTCTTGCAGGCTCTTGTCGACTTGCTGAGCGATATTGGGGCAAGACTGGTGATGAGTTACCTGCAGAGCCTCGTAATGGTGCACAATCTCTTGGACCCGCGGAGCACTGGGTCGAGCGAGTGTGCAAAAGGAAGACAGTCGGTGTTAGTTACATTAATTGTTAAATGCAATAAAATGGGAGGGGAGAGTGGGGGGACTGTTGTAATAAAGCAAAGACCAAGGGTTAGGGCTTGTTACTCGGAAATGTTAGAAAATTATTGGTAAAAAGATATGGAATGTTATGAAGATGATTTTGCGGCGGCCATGATGAACGATGGCGCATTTTTTTTGTTCTTGTTAGAACTTACTTAGCTTTTTGAGACTTCTTGAAAATTGCCATATACTTGAAATGGCCTCTGGAAGGTCTGTTAGAACTGTGTAATGAAACAATTCATATTACGATATTAACTCTAGATTAATTTTAATCTCATTTATCACGCGACTTTATGTCATATTAAGAACTTTTAAGTTATAGGGACTGCAACGAAGTTTAAAGTGTTGCACACGTTTAAGATAAACATAGTTTAGAGCGTTTTCAAGTGAATTCGAATTGAAGTTACGAAAGTCGCGCACTGTACTCGAGCCTAGAACAGCAAAGGTTCTGCCTTTCATGGCCTTTTCAGCCAAAAAAGAATACCATTAAATCAATAATAGCTTCTACTACGTTTCCCGCGCTTTGCACCCGTTAACTTTCCCGCGCTTGCCGGCACTCGTGTTAGCAGCCAGTCACGTGTTATATGGATTATTGAAATTTCCCGCCGTAATGTTCATTCTGTGATTACTTCGGGATTAATTTTACGAATGTCACCAGAAAAACGCTCTAAGTACAAGTACTTTGTTAAAATTCAATCAAGTAAGAGTTTAATAATTACTGTTTGGGCGGTCAGTGTTCATGATTAAAACATTTTAAAAAAATTTATTATTCATCTAGTCATTTTACTCCAGATCCAACATTATTTTTAAGGTTTTAAGAGTTAAATAAAGTTTAGATTTAACTTTTGGTACTTTTTACCCTTGCATATAATTTTACATCATAAGACAAAAACACCAATCGTTACCAAACAATCGATTCAGTTAAGAAGAGCTGAAAGTTAAAAACAAAAGTGACACCGAGTACACGTTTAAAAATTTATTTCTTCATAAAATAATAGAATTGCTACACTTTCAAATTTAAAATATACTGGTTTAAGTTCTCAAAAAAACTCTGACTAGCTCTCGAGATAACAACATAATTATATATATATATATATATATATATATATATATATATATATATATATATATATATATATATATACTTTTTTTATATTTTAAAATAGAACTAACTTTAAACCTTATTCATAACAAGTTCGAAAGTAGCTTTTTATCTATGTGTTTATTTCTAGTTAAGTTGAAATTAACATGTCGGCAAAACAATAACCATGCAAAGTAAAATCTCACTTTTATTTTCAAGAGTGAAAAAGTTTATAATTGAAAAAACCCTAATTTCATTTTGCAAAATTTAGAAAGACAAACCACATAACATGAAAGTAATGACCACACCAACAGGGTTTCATCCGCAGAATTTAAAGTTAGACTCATGCCTCAGAGAATAGACTAATAATAAACGCCAATTGTTTCAGTTTAAGTAGACCCGATTCAAGTTTCTTTTACAGAGCTTAATTAATATTTCAAGAAGTTGTTTAAATATTCAAACCTTGCAGAGTTGGTTAGGTTTTTTTTACAACTTTTCCACATTTTTTTTTGCTGGTTTCCTAATTGCCCACCCAATCAATATCCAACTTTAGTGTCGCGAGGGGAGGAGGGAGGGGGGGGGGGGAGGGGGGGAAGGGAAGGTGAAGACAAAGTGCTCACGTGCAACTCACGTGCTGAGAACTTGCGTGTGCCGCTGCTGGAATTTTGATTGACTGGGAATTTTATAAGAAAACGGAAAGTTAAAAAAAAATGTTTTTGTGGCTGACAGCAGTGCAATGACTGTAACCTTTTAACATTTAATCTTATGTTTAAGGCGAGGGCTAATTAATCATTTTCATCTAATTACTGTATCCCCGTAATGTTGTAATACCCAAGTAAACTGAGACTAATAAAGACAAGACCACCAAAAGTCACCTTCTTGTTAAATAAGCCATTAAACCAAAGACTTCTCTCTGAATGTTTGGAGACGTTAGAATTTCTGTTGCCAGGACCATTCTTGTTTTCCGATAGGTTTTTAATCTCGACTTTACAGCGTTCAAACTTTATATTATCAACAGTAGAAGAATTCAATTTAAAGCATGTTTTAGTAACGGTTGGGTTTAAGTTAGAGTTAGTCACTTCATTTAAGCATGACTTTGCACAAACACTTTCATTTAATCGTTTGGAATTTAACTTTTTGTCTTGTCCAGAAGGCGCTAAAACGCTGAAAAGCTTAGTCGAGGGAACCTTTCCTTTCCTTTGATAAAAGCTTTTAATAACATGGCCGTCTGAAAAGGACCCTACACTTGGCTCCATTTCCCGAAGAGCTCTGAGTAAGATCTCATTCAACAAGGACCGTTTTTCGACCTTGCAACCTAACTCTCGCATCGAATAGGCATACAAAGGGCTCTTGGAGTCGTAACAGGCCGGCCTCATTTCCACTCCTACGTCTTGGGGTAGGTCCTTAAGGACGCAACTTGCCCCAGCACCACATGGATGAAGGACCTCATTAGGGACATAAAAAGGATATTTTTCTGACCTGGCAACTTCACTGTCGAAGTCATCCTGGCTTGGAGGAAGGTAGATAATCACTTCTTTCATTTCTCCCTCGTCCAGCTCCTCAGCTTCCTCGAATTTGAGCTCTCCAGCTTCTGACATCACAACACTACTTTTCCGTGAGACCTGCGCCATGACGTCACTGCCACGTGACACGGTGACACCAGGTGGAGCGGTTCCCTGTAAGGCAGGAAAAGTACGCCCTCAACACGATGTTAACCTTACTTAGCCTAGAGTTGACACAAAATGCCCGGGCAGATTTCAAATTTTCCTTACAAGCAAAAGCAATCAAACTTTCTTACTCCTCCTGAAATTGGTCAGGTAACTTTTTGGTGTGTTAATTGTTTGGTCATGTGACTTGAGCTTTCTACGGCTACCACGTTTTTTTTTTTAACTGTAAAGATACTAACCTCATTATAATCTTCCTCCTCGCTCAGTTTATCCAAAGCTGCTCGACCATCCGCGGGAAACAGATCATCATCTTCCTGCGAAATTAATGAGAGCTCAATCCACATATACATAAATAAATTACAACATTTAGAGAGGAAGTCACAGCAGCCTTAGCCGGTTTTAATGCAGGTCCTCTGCCGTGGTTCATTTGGAATTTAGAGATGTTGGTTTTTGTGGATGGAGGAAAACCGGAGAAAAACCTTCGGAGCGAGGCGTGAACAAACAAAAAAACTCAACCCACATATGACACCAGGCCGGAATCCAACCCGGGCCACATTGCTGGGAGGCGAGCGCTCTCAATACTGCCTCATCCCTGCTCCCCGATAACAACATTGCTTCATTCCTGTAATCTGAAAAACTGCCTCAATCGGCAGACTGTAGCTGTTCAATAGCTAGAGTTTCACGCGAATGCGCTTTACCAAACAGAAGTTTTATTTCAAGCCTATTTCTTTCCGAGAAAATTTGTTCGCTGGGATCACGAATAACGTTCGTTTGAAGCGCGGGACTCAAAATTCAGTCGCGTCTCCACAAGGTGTTTTCACAAGGTTCTAGAGTTTACTGGACAAAAGAAATTCAAGCCAAGTAGATCACTATCTCTTTCTTACCCCTCGTGTAAGTGAGCAACGTCTCTCGAGAGGCTGCAAAATAACAAAGAACAAACCAAAAATATCAGTAAGAAACCAGTTGGACAAACTGCAAAAGGTTTTGAATTCAAACATGTGATGAAAGCAGCTAACGGTCGCATGAGAAGGACTTAACATTAAATTAAAACGAATCAATTACATACGCTGTTTGCCAGAGCTCTGACTTGTTCCTGCAGTGAGATGGGTTCTATTGTATAGCGCTTCCGATCTGCAAAAAGAGTACACGATTCAAAAACAAGAGAACATGTTTTCTTCACACAACAGTTCTATCTGTCGCCAGTTGGGACCAAAAGCTGCAAAGCAAACTACAGTTTTGCGGTTGATTTGTGTGAAAAGTAGAAGTTCAGCTCTGGTTATTTTTATGAATTGACCTTTCTTCTTCATCTGATATTTTCTGCATTGCTACGCAACAGTTATGAAAAGGCGTGTTTAATCAGTACTTGGAGATGGCTCTGTTACTTATTAAAGTGCACCTAACCCCAAAATTTTTTTTTCGCTAGAACGAATCTACTTATTATTTGAAATAGTTCTGCGAAAAAATTTTTGAATTCCGTTAAATCCTCGATTTTCTATGCCACGACGAAATCTCGAAAATAGTTCCAAAACACTGCCATTTTGTTTCATTGGTTATTTGGAGTTACGACTTAAAACGTGTGACAATGTGAAATCGGTAATTGTATGAAATGTTTCCTTCCGCCCTGCTTCCCGCAGCTTCAAAAATACAGGTCCAAACAATACGATTTTCAATCGATCGAAGCCAATGTTTTGGAGGTCATCAAGTCTCGAAAACTGCAACACGTACGTCGCTCTTATAAACATGAAGCATTCAACTGAAAGTAAAACACAAACTGGATTTAACAGAACCTTGACAAAATACATTCTCGGTAAGGACAAATGTAAACGGGCTATAAACACGCGTGGGAATCTTATGTTTAGTTGACGAAATTACCATCCAAAGCAGTCCTTGAGTTTTCTTTCCTGCTTTTCGTTTGCCTGCTCCTCCACCTCGTATCTAGCTTTCCATTCCTAATACACAAGCAGCTCGTCCGCAAAGACGTCTTCCCCGTCGTCGCTTGAAATATTGTAAATTGCTCTCAAAGCTCTAAGCAGTGAGTTCACAGTTGTCGAACGTGCTCGATCGAAGTTTATTTCGGAGCCTTCCGAATCGAAACTTAACTCTGACTCCAGTGACGAAAAAGAAATGATTCTGAGACAAAACTTGGACGTTTTAGTCCCAAAATACATCGGAACGATTAGTTTTGCGTTCTATTTTCTCGAGCAAATACAGAGAGTTGACTGAGGCGCTATTGTGTTTGGTTCCTGGGTAGACGTCATCGGGTACCGCCGCCCCAGACTCCCTAAAACGCGGTCGTGAAACACTTAATCGCGACTTTGAAAGGGCATAGAAAATCGAGGATTCAACCAAATTCAAAAATTTCTTCGCCCAAATGCTTCAAATAAAGTCTAGATTTGTTTTAATGAAAAAAAAATTGGGGGGTTAGGTGCACTTTAAGTCAAGAGTAATTTGATTGTTGCATTCTGTTTTTACCTGCTGGTTCAAATGAGAATGGAATTGGTTGTATCGTGCCATTATCACCAGCCACATGAATACCGCCATTTTGGACTCGCTGCAAAAAAGGAAAAAAAGGTTTCAATAGAAACAAACACTCTCTGGGAAAAAAATGGAGGGTTTTTCTCGGTTGGGAGCACTTGGTAATGAGTTTGCAATCTGTTTTTGTTCAGAAATTTCGAAATACATTTGTTGGTAAAAAATTGGCAGGATTGGGGTTCCATACTTTTATGAGTTTGCAACGGATTCTTGTGACGCTTCGCATATTTTCTAAATTCGGCATGACGAATTGATTTATGGGGGTTGCTTTTTTGTATGAAAAATACGACAAATTGTTGATGCTGCATGAAATCGTCAAATAGGTGCAGAACTCAAGATAAGTACATTCAACGTGCGCCAAGGGAGGACAAACGCGAGTACGCAAAGTTGCGATCGCTTTTGCTCTAATGGCAACTTCAACCGAAAACACTTAAAAGACGCAAACTTCAATCACCTTCGAGCAAACAGTGCACATATGCGGTATATGTGGGAAGCCGCGTATATTATAAAACTTGAACCCCTATCTAAGACAATTCCACATCTGAAGAACTAAGAACCAGCACTAGGGAGGGGTAGGTAAGTAGCTCACCTGTGCCCAGCGCCCTCCAGGTTGACTTATTGGACCAGTGTTATCCTGCTCTGGCGATAAACTAGTTTTTTCATTTCCTTCGGCGACCAGCTAAAACGGAATAAACGAAGCTTTTACCAAAATGTTACAATCTTGTTTACAAAAGGTGTGTGATTACCTTTGAAATTCAAGCACAATCAACAAGTTAAATTTTTCCAAATAATTCTGTAAGAAAAGTATGGAGAAGTGTAAAGACATTTGTGTTTATTAAAATAACCCACCTGCTTTTTCGCCCAGGCAGGCAACTGACCCACGCTAAACCGGTAATCTTTGACTGGGGGACTGGGCTCTAGGATATCAGAGAAAAATAAGAAAAGTGCAAAGTAAGACAACAATGAAATGAGGGACCGCACGCAATATTCTTTTGACCTCGGTTACTGTAACTCACGACTGAGCTAGATACGAGCTATATATACCTCTAGTTGGCCTGGTAAATGCCGAAGGTTCTGCAGGGACAAAGTCGTTCTCCTCTGGTGATTCAATTATGGATGGATGAGTCATTTGGTATGTCTCGCGCCTGATGTTAAACAGATAAAAACAATCGTTACAATATGAGAAAAAAAAAAAAGCTGTTAGTAATAGCTCCTCTCAGGAGATCGACAAGCCAGGCAACAGCAGGAGACTGATCCTCTGGACAAGACTTGAACGCTACAATAAAATATGTATCACCGCAAGGAAGCTATAATGAATAGACTAAGAACATCAAGTGTTATTTCGACGCAAGGAATCTCGTAATGGTGTCCAACACACGGATGTTTGCAGAATTACAGTAATTCATCACTGTGGAATTACTTTGTCTTTTTTGACTTATCTCTGGAGGTTTGAGAAACTGGTCAGGCCAACTAAAAATAATACCTGATAGGAGTTCCAAACTGGATTTTGTTGTCTGGTTCTTGTCCAAGTCCCTGAAGTTTCTCCACCATATTCTGACAAGAAAGCAGAAGTATATGATCAGCAATGGACCAATGTCTCAACTCTATCATGCAACCAATAGAAGCTTTGCATTGTAAGTGCAAAATTAGATAGCAACGAAATTTGCTAACATTATAACCACATTGGATAGGATATGATGAAGAGTTTTCGATTCCTATAAAACAGCTCAGGGAGTTTGGCTAAAAACAATATTAAACAAAGTCGTAGTAAGTCAATAAACCTGTTACCTGCATATATGTTGTAGGTATTTTCCACAAAAAGATGCATCTGCAAACAAAGAAAAAACATGAATGCCATACATTTTCTTAATAAAATTAATTAATTTTAAAATTAATAAAATTAGCAGACAAAAAGACATGAAAAGAACTAAGAAAACACTTAAATTGTTCTTCTCTCCATCTACACGTACTATTGCTAAACGTGTGTTTATTCAGTACTCTGTATCATCACTCACCCATCCCCTCCAACAGAAATAAGATTCTTGCAATCAACAGAAAACTTCAAGCCAGTCACCACCTCTGTAAACAAAATTCCTTTTCAATGAATAGTGACGGGCGAATAACCATAAGCCTTAACAAAAACACTAATGAGCTTCGTGTCTACTAAATGTTAAGCGATTGCCGCGGGTTAAAAAAACAGTGACGTGTAAACGCGATTTGGCTGACACGCGCGTTTCAATGTTCGCCCATTTTCCCGCGCTTTTTTCGCGCTTCCATCGGGTGACACGTTATTCCGCGTTAAACCGGTTTCAGTCACGTCTTCCTCTGGTTATCACCGGTTGACGGTTGCACGTTTTCGCGCGTTCAACACCGATTTCAAGAACGATTTCCCGCGCTTGAAATGGCTTCGCGTCAGATTTGATTGGTTTATTGAACTTTTCGTCGCTGTAAAAAGTAGCTGTGAATGCTTGCATTGTTTGGCTTAAATCTTCTACTTTACACTTACCAGAATGACCGGACATGCTGGCGACACATTCACCAGAGTCAAACTCTGTCAGACACACACTCTTATCTGAACAGCTTGTGGCTGCGTATGTTCCTGACGAGTCCAGAGTTATCTAGCAGGACAAACAAACCAGTTAGCATGCTTCGTGTCAACAAAATTTAACAGCACATCAGCACAAACCGAGTTACTACACGCTACGATCTGTTAGCCCAAAGATTTCCTTATCTTTGGGCTAGAAGCTCAAAGAAGCTCAACAGATTTTCAAATATCGGGACGAATTGGTTTCGTGCAAACATTTTGTTATCCTCAAGTTTTGGGTTAATATGGGTCGACAAATCTTATCATAACGTGAATATTAATCTTATGCATCCTAGATATAATTTAATTTGATTTAGAAGTGCTTGTTTCTGCTGTACATAGTGAGAGTAAGCATGTACAACGACTCTTGGAGCAAAGCTGATAATTCCACGACAACGTGAACATAACTTTTTACACCCTATGTTCACAGATGAACAGAGACTAAGTCTTCACAGATGACATCTTTAACAACTTTCCCGACATTTTTCAAGCTTTTGTTTAGTCGTAGACCGTCTCAATCCTCCCCAGTCTTGACTTCCTTGGTGTTCTCACATTATCAAGTGTGTTTCTCTTGGAAGGTAATATTGTACCCTTAAAACATGACTTGTTACATCACATCGCCCTTTGATGAAATTCAGCCGAGTTACATACCCTTACTAATGTTCCGTCATCTCCCGGTGTGCCTTTGTAGTTTCTTGTTTGCTTTCCGCTGTTTACATCATAAACCCTTGAAGCAAAACAAATCCAAAATGATAACATGATCACTTGTAAGTGGAAAACACTTTACTCACTTCTCTTCTTTGTTCTTTCATAGATTTTGCGTTAGTTTCATTGATCTACTTTGTCAAATTGCAGATACAATTACTGTCATATGAGTGGAAAACAACTGTTAAGCTCAGCTCCTGGATACCTGACATTTCTGTCCTGACAAGCAGTCGCCGCAAGTTTTCTAACGAAAAAAAAATAAAGCAAAAAAACGGTTATAGACGTTAAGCTGTTCGTGTTTCATTTAATTACATGCAAAAACTCCACCCATAGCAGAGGGTGGCTTAGGGAGTGGGGGGTACCAAACACGCATCACGGAGAATCACCAATCTTGCGTCACGTAAAAAGAAGTGAATCATAGCTGGCTGCAGTAAGATCATTGCAAGAAAATGCAATTAGAAAATACTTACCCCGACGGATCAATATCCATGTCATACAGTGTTGTTTTCCCGACGTAATTTGTGGTCCTAACAAACTGAAATTCTGGGTTCTGCAAAATCCAAGAATTTAAAAACGACATCAAGATTAAATATGGAATCTAAAAGAAATTGCGTTAAAGAAAATTACCATAAGGTTTACTTGGAAAAAAGAAGGCAAGGAGGGTTCCAGACACAAAAGGGCGGGAAGCAAAAGAAAGAAGTAAAATTCCAATTAATTAATTAACGGTGCTTTCTAGTCTGTATCATAGGAGGAATTTGAAAACGCAACAATCACCGGTCATTTTGCATTTGTGTTTGAGGAAAATTCCTGCCGGGGAGTCACGTGATTATCGTGATGTCACCATTTTCGAAAAGCTTCATTTTCAAAATGTTTTCCATCCACACGAAAACGCAAAGCCGGTGTTTTCAAATTCCTCCGGTTTGAAGAGCGTCTTAGAAAAGCTCCGTTTTCGTGACGGATTAGTGTGGACGTTTGCCCCAGCCTCCGTTTTCAAATTCCTCCGATCAAGGGTGCTAAGGTGGACGGGGTCTAAATGGAATGAAAATCGTTATTCGTTACGAGCCGTTCTCATATCTTTAACGTATTTTATATTCTTTTACCAACAGTTTCTTTGATTCTTACAGCTACATGTACGAAGTTGTTTCATCAAGTGATCTCAGAAAGAATGAAGAACTTCAGGTAGCGAGAACTTCTGACCCCCTTGTTTCCCTCTATAATTAAAATTGCCCTCATACCTGTTGAGCTGTTCTGAATATAATAGACTTGTCCGCTCCACAACTCAAAAGCTGTAATTCATCAGATTCAGACACTGAAAACAAAAATGCCAAGATTTCAGCACGAGGGTTCTAAAGCTAAACAAGGCTTTTCTTTGTGTAAAGTGAATGTTATACTCTAATCACCCTGAAACGATAATAAATTATTTTGTAACTAATCTTAATTAATAAACACAGCATCAGGAGCGGGCATCTGGTTTATTGAGGCAGATTACAGCGAGCGTTACATTATCATAAAGAAAATACAGCAGTGAATAAACAGAAAAAATAAAAAGTAAAGTTGAAAGAGATGCCTTCGAGTGGCTCTTTTATAACTTACAAAATCTTAAATGGCCTATTAGCCCCTACGGATTCATCATACCTGCAAGCACGCCTAAAATACTTCTAACGTTAACACGAAACATACATAATGAACAAACACTGTACTCCAGTGTGGTTAGCAAAACGTTACAAAACATAGATTTACTTACTGTTGAACCTGATGGAGGTTATTGACGCTGAATGATCATCCAATGTCTGAACAAGAACGAAGTTATTCATCATATCAAAGACGTGAATAAGTCGATCTCGCCCGGCTGATGCAAGTAATTTATGACCTACAAGGAGAAAGGATTAACAAAATGTAAACATAGAGCGGTTTTCATTTGAGTATCAAAAGCACTATTTATTTGCTTTGGTTTTGTTTACTACGCCTAGAGATTTGTTGTAAAAATCTCGCACAATTTTCTCAACCAATCACAAGCAAAAACCAAAACCAATAATGACTCGCTCGCACATGTTTTCCCGCGCTTCACGCCAGCTACACGTATTTGCTTTGAGTTTTGATTGGTTCATTAGATTACCAGTATCCTTTGTGATTGGCCAGAGTGACAAATGTCACGTCACTCGATTGAAAATTGCTCAAAACAGAATCTGACAAATAATCAAACCTTGAGTTACTGTAACACTGGAAAACATTTACAAACTTTCATTCCATACCCGAGTCTGTGGGTGAAAACTCTACACATAACACTTCTGACTCGTGTGCCTCAATTTTTGCAGTCTCATCAAAGAACATCAAGTCATACACCCTGAAAAGAACATTTATAAGCAATACTGAGAAACTGACTTTGTGGTAAAAGAAAGCCTCCCAAGTGAGAAGGTATATCTTGAAATTTGTCCTCGGTAAAATAGACGTCTGGGACTGGACCCGACAAATTTCATTCTGATGACGTAGATTTATAGAGATCCGTGCCATGCTTCTGATTGGTAGTTTCCAGGTTTTGAATTTTCGCGCGCAATTAACAACCAATTAGAGACTATACGAATCTCTGTACGGCGAAGAAATTAGCATAGAATTTCGCAGCAGGGCAAGAATGCGTAACCATGGGGGAAGAAAACAAATATCTGCTGGTTCGGACCCGGGGTTCGGATGATTACACTGTAAGAGGCAGGTCGGTGAGTAACAGTCTATGTTAGGTCTGTCCACCCAGCGTAAAACAAATTGTGAACTGTGTTTTCTTTTGAAATACAAACCTGACATTCCCTGATCTGTCTCCAGTAGCAAGTGCCTGTCCATCCGGACTAATACGAAGACATCTCACCCCAGCATTCCGTGTGTCACCGGTGGAATCACGCATGTTCTTTATGGCTTGTGAGGAAAAAAATACAAATCACTAAAAGAAGATTTCCGAGAGGGAGGAAGCAGTGAAGAAAAAGGGCATCACTATCTTTTTAGAAACATGCATAGCAAACTCTCCCCTTTCGAGTGTGCAATGAGGCATGTGAAAGCTTGGGACAAATTACATTTTTTGTCCTTCATTTTTTTTTTCTTTTGCTCTGTCTTAGGCCCCACGTTTCACCCTCATGCTCTCTAAAAGGAAATAATTGTTATGGAACTGAACAGGAAGGTAACGGTTTAAAGGAGTTTACTTGGAAGTTTGTTGTTTGAAAAAGAGTTATCAACTTACCTGGACTGATGTCAGTATCTTTCAAGTTGGCTACTGCATCTTCCATATACAATACTCTCATCATCTCCTGTAAGTTTATCACAAGCAAGAACAATTTCTTGAGATCTGCCTGATCATAATGACTGATAACAGGTAAACTATGTGTTAACTCAGCAACTTCATGAAAAAATTGCATAGCGAGGCCTAAGTGAGTAGTTTTTGGAAAGAAATACACCAACACTGGCGTCTTGCGAGAAGAACGTTCTATTAATACCAGTTCTATGATTTTCACCAGAAGCAAAGCGTGTAGTGAAAGAAACAACGCTTGGTCATTAAACAAGGAGCAAGAAAAAAAGGTGAAGACTTTTTTGAGTGGTGGTGTTGTACATTGACTCAACCTACCTTGCTGTAAACATTCCTCTCAAATAAGATACTTGTTCCTGGAAAAGACACAACACATTAGAATGCAAAAGAAAACACTTGGATTTGAACCGATAGGGATTCAAGGTACAATCACCAAACTTCTGATATCTAATGTCTTTACATTTGTGGAAACGTCCCTTAGACTGATCCTGCTAAATGCACTAGTTCTCACCTTCTTCAATGTTCCACACTCTAACAGTATCATCAGCTGAACAAGTTAAGAATGAGCCTGGAGGAAGGGCTGCCTGGCGATTATCTGACACATTAGGGTACACCTACAGCAAAACAAATCAAACATTGTCCGTGGCACAAGATAAAAGCAAGAAGGTGACTTTTACAGACTGAAGTTTCTTTTGAGTTGGGATGATTTCAACAAAAAAATGGTGTGTGCTTTATTCTTGACCATGATATTACTAAAATACTTAATTAAAATAAAACCCCTGATCTGAAGAAGGAAATAATTCCCCAGGTCTGCATTACCAACAAATCTGTTGGTACAAAGGAGAATGTTGAAAACAAAACGTTTCTAAGTGTCATCCAACCCTAATGCTTAAAGTTAATTGAAAAAAATACCTGTAGTTTTTTACAAAATGCATTTCAAAAAGTTGGTACTCTTTTTATCTTTTCTTTTATTAATGTAGAGGTTCGCGCATAAGCAAGAAACAATCACAAACAATGTAGACTCTGAGAGAAGAGCTTCACAGTCAAAATGGAAGATTTGTGTCAAACTCTATGGCTGGGAGATGACTTCCTCTTAATTCTTAATTTTCTTGGACTATTACTTAAAAATAATAAATATCAATGTGTAATAATTAATATAAGCAATAAGTAATAAGTAATACTAATAATTGTGTATACAGTGTTTACCTCCACTCCCCACACACATGTACTATGATAAAGAGAAGACCATGTTTTTCCAATTTTTTTCATGTCTTTCACATCCCATGTGTACAAGCTGTGGTCGTTGTAAACACAAGCCAACTGCAAGAACAAATTAACACAACAGTCACCTCTCATCTTAGAGCATCCTTCACATAAATAAAATATTCTTGTTCAATTTAGCTTAAAAACATATAATCAATCACCACTGAAAATAAATTTGATTTTAAACAATGGCTTGAACATGTATAATTTATTTCAATTCATTTACATTGTACAACAGCCATGCAACTGTTTTCCAATGGATTAACTAAGATTCAACTTTGAAACTGACAATAAAAACACATCATGCTCAACTCAAAATGAAACTTAACTTGGGACACTGAGAACTAAAATTGGAGATTTGCAGGCACCTATTGGAATTTCCAGAGAGAATCAGCAAGGACAGAGGGCTGCTTGTTTAAGAATACAGTAGCTATAATAAATACAGTTAAGAAATAAAATATAAAATCAATACATGCATTAACCCACCCTATGGTTAACAGTGTCAAGGGCTACAGCAATTGCATCTGGATAAACTGCCTTCTCTGGCTTTGATAGTGGATTACTAAATGCAAAAGGTAACAAAAATAGACATAAGTTATTTTTCAAGGACACTTTGGACAAGAAAGTACTTTCATACTTGACTAGCCTAAATATTAAATATCTCCCATCACGCACTCACTTAATCCCCTAAGAGACACATCTGACATTCAGAAAAAAACTGCGCTGAGTAGCAAAGTTGTTTTTCTAATAGCCAAGGGCTATCAAGTGCAGGCATCTGTCAGACAAGTGTTTCCTTTTTTATCACGGGATGCCTCATGAGCAAGCAGCATTTGCTGTGATTCAATTTCATAAACTTGCCAATGGAAGAAATTTTCACTGAAGACCCTTTTCAAGAAGTGTCAGCAAACCTTGTCACTGTACTCATACCAATTTAGATGTACCTTGAAAGCAAACATTAAGGGGCTTTAAATAAGATAACACAAAAATCTGATAGCAAGTACAAATAACAAAATACAACTTAAGTTTGTGATTTTTACCTGGAGTCAATGCCTTCAGCTACATTAACACCCAGAAAATGAGGTTTTGGAATAGTTACAATGAACTGTAACTTCAAAGGATTAAATACTCTGAAAGAAAAGTATAATCATTCTAAATAAGTCAATCAAATATAATACGTAACAAATGCACATAAATTCATACGCTGTCAAATATTCTTGACACCCAATGGATATCCAGCACATAAACTTACAATAAATTGGCTCCCATTCTTTTGTAACTACATTGTAAAGTCAGCTTCCATTTTCACATCCCATAATTTTTTCACAACATGAAGCTGCTTTAATTTATTATTTTCCAGAGATTAAGTCTACCAGTACATAAGAGGAACTGGAGCTAATTTTGCCAGTGACAGTAGTGAGTACTAACAGTTTTTACCTTATTATTCCATCTGCACATCCACATATGATATAATGTTCACTCACAGCTAAGGCATGTGCTTTAGATGACTGTAACCAAGAGAGATACAAGACTTAAGAGAAGGGGCTACACAATAATAACGGCCAGATACAGGGAAACAATGGGACAGACTCATGACATACATTGTACACATTGTAACTTACATACATGTACAGTACATGACAGCCTTACGTATAACTTACATTTAAATTTTGTTTCAAACCTGCAGGGCTAGGCAACTGGCAAATTGACCAGTTATGAAAATGATTTTGCTTGTCTGGTTTGACCATCTCCAGGGACTTTTTTCTTTCAAAGAAATTCAGGTGAAAAACTTGTGAAAAGAAACACAGGACTCAGACTGAAAACTAAATTTTGCATTTTCATTGTAATTGTTCACTTCACCTATCTACTTCATATCAAGTGGCACCTAAGACCTCACTTGCCATTCTACATGCAGTTGATCGCAGATGATACCTGTTTATTGATTAGACGAATGTCCAAATAAAGCTAGAAGTACACAGTGAACACATGCAGCTAGAAATATCTTAGCAGAATGGTCACTGAATTTTTTTAAGTACAATACCTTGAGCTCGACCCAGGTGTCAAGTACTCTCTTGCTGTTAATAGAGCACAACAGCCCTGAATTGGTTACACAGTAAGTTATATCAGAGTTTACTCCGCGGCCACAAGCAACATCACAGAAAGTATTGTTTCTTTGTTCTCCTAAAAGTGCAGCTCGGCCATTGATGACCAGTGTCTTGGAGACCTGAAGAAAGGAATCAAATGAAAACATTTGGCTCTCTGACATTTTTCTGAACTGTTAAGTTTTGATTCAACTGCAGCCTTGAACTTCACACCCGTAACAAACTTGTTACTTTGAGTGAATTGTATCAACTACAGGCAACTTCACCCGAAACATCAAGGGACCATCAAGCACACTCAGCCGTAACAGGTGTTCAGGTTACATACCTTATTGACAACCCTGCATTAACTAACTAAAGTAAACTGTTATGAGTGAGTTTCTACATTTTGAACTGGATACATGTGTTCCTTGCCGTTCTGAAAAATCCTTAAGTACAGTTGATAGAATCTGATTATTAGTTAATGCTGGGTCTTTGGCGTGTGTTTGCTAATTACAATGTAATCACACCTTTTTGTAGAAGCTTGTGAGCCATCTTTCTCCCAAAGAAAATAGGGCTTATACGTAACATATATATGTTGTTAACAATAATCAGTCATAAAAATTTTGAACAGTTATTTATTTGATTTACATGTAAAAATAAATTTTCTTAATGATAAATGTTTTCCTCACCTTTGATTTATTTGACTCAGTGTCAAAATACCAAAATTTGACATGACGGACACCAACAGTTACAAAGAAGCTACCATTTTCAGAAAATGATAGTGCAGACACCTGAAAATGAAAGAGTAAAGTACTGATTAAGAGGAAAGTTTGCATTGATTAGACCATTTACCTGTTTCCCTTTCCCTCTTTCTGAAAACAAAATCTGATTGCACCTTCATTCATATGAAAACATGTTTGATTTGCATGAAAATGAAAATGCAAGTAGAACTCAGACTACCAAATATATAAATTAAAGGTTTTCCACTAGTACTCAAGAAAAGCACCCTGGAAATGGTTTGTTTAATAATTGGGTTTTAGAACAGCCACATGACAGTCATGAGACAGAGTGTGAACTTACCAATCTTAATTGAGTGTCAGTTGATGCAACATTTCTTCTTTCACTTCAGTGAGTAACATATAACAAAGTTTTCACAATAATATCAGTTTTGACCTACCTTTGATGAAACTTTATTGCTCGCAACCTTTGTACCAGTCTACAATGAAAACAAAGAAATAAATATTAATGAAAAACATGTATCTTTGCAGTAAAATGGCAAGTTTTTGTAGCTACAAAGAAAGAAGGAAAAAAATTTAAGCTTTGATAGTTTCACATCCACAATCTTTGTGATCCTGGTGCCTAAATGGACTATGTTAGCCATGTACATCGTTCCAAAATTTAAAAAAAAAGCATTAATTAAAAGCATTGTACAAAAGTAAAAAATTTAAAACAACATTGAAATAAATACTAAATGTAATGGTAAAATGGTAGAAACAGCATTGGAAAAATTGAAAAGTGAAAAATCCTGACAAGCTACACTGCACTAAAACTAAACTTCAGCCTGGAAAATGAAATAAAATTTTGATTGACCATCTAATCTGTATAATGTACATGTATACACAATTATTACCAGAAGATTAAAATACATGTTACCTTCCAGTTCCAAATATTGACAATCATATCATGCTGGAATCCAACAGATGCCACATATTTTAAATTAGGAGAAAATGCCTTGGAGAAGGAATGAAAAGAAAAAGCTCATAAATCACACCACACAAAATCAAATAAAGAGGACAGCCCAAAAACGTACTCCATGTGTATAAAATAAAACCTCTCAAGAAGATGGCTCAAAGCAAAGTTTGTTCACTGGAGCCCATCCTAATTATTGTTCAGCAGCCTGGCCCTTAGTGTATATTAAGAGTATTACTACCCGCCCTGTAAAAATGCTTCATAGCAGACGAGAAAGTAACAGCAATAATGGGCAGTAAAGACCAGAGATGTGGAGGTGCAGTGGCCTCACGGTTAGTGCACTTGCCTAGGATCGAGTAGTTCAGGTTCAAGCCCTGGCCGGGGACATTGTGTTGTCTCTCTCCACCCTGGTGTATAAATGGGTACCCCCAAATATAATGCTGGGGGTAACCCTGCGATGGGATAACATAAATGAAAGTATCCCATCCAGGAGGGGAATAGAAAATACTCTAGAGTTGCTTCATGCTATGGAAACCAGAGATAATCACCCGCCTTAAGGCCTAAATACCAGAGATGGACTTGTTATTTGTCAGGATAAGTGAACTTCAGCAAGAAGTTGGGAGCAAATAATTCACTGTATGCAGCAACATTGCCAGCTGGCGGATTTTTGCCAGAGCTGTGCTATTCTCTCTGGATGGTATGAATACTCCAACTCAGGTTACCCACATTTTGTCAGTTGGTTTTTCAACATTGAATTAATTGGTACAAGTTGATAAATAGTTCTTGGGTGGAGAGAGGCACACTATAAGTGTAAAGTTCCTTCCCCAAGAATACATGTACAACAGAATGTCCCAAACCACAAAAAATGCGGAATCTTTTTCAAATTAATAATTCAGTACCATTACTTCTCATAACATGTAACATACCACGCATGCAATACCAAATTTATGTCCCTTTGCCATCTCTGATATCTGTGGATGGGACTGATCTTCCATATCCCAGACTCGCACACATGGCATGTGACCACTCTGTTGAAAAGATGAAGAAAAATACGGAAGCTTGAATTTTCCTTATTAAACTGATAAGAGTGATGTCTCAACTAATGAAATCCACATTTAAAACGATTTCACAATGTACAATGTAACCATACATTGTGAGGCAAAGAGAAAAAGTGATTACAATTAGATTAATTTAAAACACAATCTATTATTATTATCGACTGTTGGTTAATATGCATTAAATAATTTAAGTTGCAAAAACTTACTTCGCCTGTTGCCAAATATTTGCCATCACCAGAAAAGGCTACTGAAGTGATCGTTTTTCTGTAAAAATCAAATGATTAGTCAGTGGCTATTTCTTTGTTGTAACAACTACCCAGCACATCAAATTGAGAAAAAACCTTTTATAACAACAACATATATATAAAGTTCTATAATTATAAGATATTCTAAAACAAGATCTTGCAAAATCAGTAGTGAACAACATTTCTCCGTCCTCGCGACAGTACTAATTAAGTTCAAAAATTATGTCAGTGTCAAGTATGATGAACTAACTATGAATGTAATCTATCATAAAAAAACTCAGTCTCGGTCCATTGAGTTTGTTGTCACTGAATTTGCTTTATGTTTCAAATAGACTTGGGGGGCTCAATAGCAAAATGCTATCAGATAATTTCAAGCTATTTAATCAGTGTAGCATACATGTATACATGTATAAATACACTCAGGTATTATCCTCAGAATTGTGTCATGGGCAGAGTAAATTACATGACTGTACTTTGATCACACTCACAATACAGTGTAGATGCTAATAAGTGTTTCTTACTTGGATGTATTGAGAACAAAACTTTGCTTGTTTTTCCTGGGGTTGAACAAGACCACTACACATCTGTGAAAAAAAAAACCCAGATTATTTTAGTACCACTGCATGGAAGAAAAAAAATTCAAGTAGCATCATCCCACAAGCCTTCTCTATTTAAGCTACATATGCAGCTAACCCCGCCTCGCATCCAAAACCACTCACCCTTGGGACTAGTCAAGAAAAAGTTTCCACTTTGAAAAGGTATCTGCCTACAGAAAGGCGTAGTGTTTACATGTGGCCAATATATTGAGGCCTGGATATCCAAACTTTGAATATGTAACAACTTGTCAATATTCTATTCTGAGGCTGCCATTTTTATGGCACATGTGCGATTATTTGATGTCTTTTAGTTCTAAGTAATATAGATTGCTACATGTATTTCATGGGATTTTTCATGAAAATTATCTGCAGTTCAAGACTTTGGAAAACTTTCTTGAAGAGTTCAAGTTGTTGCGTTGGTCTTGGATAGAAAACAATCACCCATCAGTTACAAGAACAAATTAGCAAATCAGCATTTAAAACAAATTACATTAATCAATAGCCCATTCTTTTATTCTTGTTTTGAACTGAAACTATTAAAGATTTAAATGGAGTCTCATGTGTAGAGGGAATCTTCTCATATCTGACAACTGCTGATATTTCAGTGCAACAACCTCCACTATAATTTTTCCCACTATTTTTCAGCGCCCAGATGATGTATTTCGTAAAAACACATAATGTCGACTGCTAGACAAAACTGGCTCTCCCCCGCAGTGCTACCACATGACTAGAGAAATATATTTTGACTAGCTAGTGAAACTGACACTTCAGAGGCCACCAGACCAGAACCCAGTCATTCAAATGATGATGCTATGCACTGCAGATCACTATCTAAAAGTGTTGATGAAACAAAATCTACATCCACTAGTGTTTCTCCTTTGAACAAATGGGGTGAGAAAGTGGAATAAATTAGTCTTCTCGAGTCCTCCATGACATCATACACAAAATTTCATATTGGATGTATTTCAGCAAAATTAGCGTTCTTTCACATCAACAATATAAGTTCTCTACTTTGGTTTTAAATTGAATTTCTGATTAACTGAGATTCAAAATTAACACAATTTTTGGCTGAACACAATGTCAGCAGATTTGTATTGGTATCAACTGAATGTACATTTACATGTAGTTCCAGACAGGTTTAACCTGGAAAGCTGTAGTGGAATATTGGACTTTTATGTTGCAAAGTCAGGAATTACATGTACTGTGGCAACATCATGATTTGTTATACAAGTATCTTCATAAAAGCTGATTAGTTTATGGTTGATGTCCTGACAGGCATGAAGGAAAACATGCAATTCTTAGGGCAAATATTGAGGATAAAACTGTCAAATTTGTAGGTAATTTAATTGCAAGACTCCTTAAAAGATTCTCACTTTGAAGAAAACTCTTTTCCCAAAGGGGTATAGGAAAAAGTAAATAACCTTTTATTGTTTGATTAAGTTAATTTGATTTTGTTGGAGCATAATATATTCCTTGATTCATCGCATGTGAATGATTTTACTAATTACTCTAAGCAAGCAAAATGAAATGCAAATTGCAATATCAACTTCAGAGTGATCAGGCTATGGAGATATTTTTAGCGATCTTGTTAAGAACAGCTGGTGAAATGACGAGTGCAACTGTCCCACTAGGCTCTAGATCGAAGAGATTACAAATGAAAAACTGTGTTGGGATGGAAGAAGTTTATATATCGAAGTTAACTTGCATGGGCCATGGTTGTAAATTACAACCCACTCAACAGTACGAGTAAATACAATGAAAATAACAAATGAATACAAGACAAAGCCCCGAATAACTCGGAAACCATAATAACCCCTCCACATGACCCTTGCAGCGATCATTAAAATTGATTCAATTTCATAACAACGTCTCAATGATTGTTTAAAATTTCCGTCGCCGTTTCAGCCCGTTGTATTTGACAACGCAAAACAAAACACGCGCTGATAATTTTTACAACGACGAAGTTTTCGAATGCATCCGAATCTCGTTCACCTGTGTATTCACTCTCAGTCCGTTTAATATGTATCAACAAATTTACGGCTGATTTCAATCAACACATACACACCAAGGCCAATATAACTGTTTGAATATATCATCCCAAATGCTCTCATTAAACCTCAGCCTGGCAGCATCGAAGTCGGTTTTGAAAAAAAGACGTCCGAGATCAGACTTCTACATATGAATTATAAATGTCTCTCCACGGCTACCAGCTAAATTCAGCATTTCACTTCATCCAAACGGAATCTAATCAACGTAGGAAAAGCCATTTGCTATAATCGTTAAACGAGTTGATATTTATACGGCGGAAATCATCCACCGTGCGAAAAGCAATCGTCCAGAACCACCGCTATGAACTGAACAAGCAAAAGCGACACCGCGATTAAAATTTAACAATTTCAGAACTTCACAAGAATAGCCTGGCTTGTGAAAACCTTATTATTATAACTTATAATATTTTGATAAGCATTGCTCAGTCATTTAGGAGATAGTGTGCCCATTTAAAAAGTCGTATAGACCAGAAATACAATTTTCATGTACTTGCGAATTTCGAACACGCATTCGTACGTATTCATCGTGACCTTTCACTCTACATTTTGACAATAAGGTTATTTCTATGCTCGATGCATCAATGGGAATACGAAATCGTTCCTCAAATCATCTTAATTGCATTGTTTAAAACCCACGTCATTCCTGGAGACCAAATAAAATTCTATGCCAGCATAAAATACAAGACAAAAATGTCGAGTAAATATCCAACTTCACTCACCCAGCAGGATACGCCACTAAACCGGACACTGGATCGCAAGCGAGGCAAGCATTTCTGGACACTGTCAGCCCTAAGACTTTCTCGAGCGTTGCCTGTAGAAAAAAAAAAGTCAAATAAAACGGACTTAAGATAATCCTACAGAAGCCATGGTTTAATTAATCCGCGAACTACAGTAAGGAGCAAACAACATCAGCCGCGGCTTTGGTACTGGAAAGAACGTGCTTATCGCAATTTAACAAGCGAGATAAAACAACATGAAAACTTACCCTTTCTGTAATAGGACGCAAGTCTCGATGGCTGTTCGCTTTCCGTACTACAAGTCTCCTCGTAGGCGGCGGAATTCGCCCAGCTCTGTCTGGATTCATATCCAATAGATCAACTTAAATCGTATCATGAAAAGGTGACTGTGTACATTCGACGAAGTTCAGCTTGTTGGCGTGTTGCAATCGCGATTTTCCGGTCATCTCCCCCTGCTTTATCACCGACAAACTAACTTGTTGGCACGTTCAAACATCCAGTAATTTAATGGCATTCCATAACATTCGGATAATCCTATCAAGGTCCTTTTTCTCTCGTTTTAAAACAACACGTTTCGTATTTCCGATGCGTGTCCGAATAATCAAGCGATTCAAAATTTTCTTGAGCCCGCCACCACAAAATGCGCACGAGTCAACTAGAGTCCAGTTTTCCCTCCTAATTTCCGCATTAAAACTAGGTACCCAATACGTACTTGTATAAAGACGATATCATTCTCTCGCGCTTATCCATCGCCAGATAGTTTAAACCAACAGTTAATAGCGATTTCCCCTTATACCATTTGAAATGTAAAGGAAACTGTAAGCTGATGCAAATTTGTGTCAATGTTGTTAAAACTCCTGACACCGAGGTGTTTTAATAGTGTTTCCACAGTGTTCAAAATAGACCTTTGTCGATTGTTTCCTCATTAAATTGACATATGACAAAATAACAACAGGTGAAAAACCCAGCTGCTTTCGTAGACTACACATTGGAAGTAACAAAATTCTTTTTCTTCCTGTTTCATCCAATCCCCGTAGTATCTTTACTTCTACTCAAAATTACTTGCATCGCTTATTGTTTTAATTCACACATTTTAAGAGCCTGGAAAAAAAAAATGTTACACAAGGCTCCAATCCAAAGTGTTATCTATGTTTTTCACCTAAAATTCATCGATCAGGGAGGGGAAAAGTAAAGACTTTCGACTAAGTTTGTTCCGTAATTTAAACTACTTAATTTTATGCTCTCGCGATTGACGGGAAACCGAGCAAATCAAAAGTTTCACACAATTACACGAAAAAGCGCTGAAAGAATAGCCCCTTTCACGGCTAACTTTTCTTATTTAAATTACAATATAACCCAGCATAAGTGTGAGGTAGTTTCAGGCATTCTTCTTTATTTTCTGCCCGAAATAGACCAATTTCGATATATTAAAATTCAGCCTAAAACAGACCTCAGTACGAGGCTCTGGGGAAGAAATACAAAGTTTGTGGGGTTTATTTCCCAGAGCCTCGTGCTGAGGTCTATTGTGTTAGGCTGAATTTTAATATATCGAAATTGGCCTATTGCGCTGCATCCACATTTGATTACAGTGTCATGTAAATGAGAAAAGTTAACCGTAAAAAGGGCTACTGACGTGGAGTAAACTTTTTAGTTATGCTCTTTTTAATTTGAAAGTCGTGATATTAACAAATTTGTCGTGGATCGCCTTCTAGATCAATAGGCCCTTTGCACGGTACGGAATTAATTATACTGGGACGCAAGTTACACGGTGGTACTTCCAAAACAAGGGAACTCGTACCAGTCCAGCCCGTCTTTCCTTTGTTTTGAAAGTGCCATTGTGTAGTGTAACTTGCGTCCCAGCTAATTAGTATAGGTAATCATACGGTTTCGAGTTCAATTTGGAATTAATTTGCACGAGTGAGTTTTTCAAAAAGCTGAAATTGCACGAGCCGCTTCGGCGAGTGTAATTTCAGCTTTCTGAAAAACTCACAAGTGCAAATTAACTCCAAATTGAACGAGAAAAACCGTATGATTACTTATTAATAATAGAAACATGAAAAAATTCGCGCGGAGGAAGTGCCGGAAGATCTTTCTTGGAGCCATTTTTTCTTATTTGAGAAAACTTTTTTCAAAGTTTCAACACAAAATTTTCGTCATCATTTTACCTGATATCATTTTCTTAGAAAAATTCCTATTATCTTTCAGTCAATCATAATCCAGAATTTTGATGTGTAATTTGCACTGGTGTTACACTTTTTGCACTGATGTTACACTTTTTGCACTGGTGTTACACTTGAACTGCACTGCTCTTAGCCAATCAGAATCGAGTAATTTTTTCATGTGTATTATTAATTCCGTACCATGTGACCGGATGGTGCAAAGGGCCTATTTTGATGGCAGATTGAGTAAGATTTGTGAATTTTAATGCCTTTTCGAAATAGCGCGGAGGAGTAAGTGTGCATCAGAGCACGAGGTTTCCTAACAGTTTGAAAAACTGAAAGAAATCAAGAGTTAAGATCATGATGAAACTGAAAACTAC
The DNA here is from genome assembly GCF_042242905.1 of Orbicella faveolata. Taxonomy (NCBI): domain Eukaryota; kingdom Metazoa; phylum Cnidaria; class Anthozoa; order Scleractinia; family Merulinidae; genus Orbicella; species Orbicella faveolata. The sequence continues at coordinate 4,890,082 of NW_028301552.1, read as the reverse complement.
TGAAAAACTCGCTACAACGATAACAAATATACAAATATAACATGACAGACGATATATGATAAAATTACATCTCGACAGCTGTATCCATTCCTAGCAGTTGAAGGCTTTTGCTTTGTACCTGTTAACTTCAGTTTTTTTTTTCTAGAGCTACGTTTAAATCAGAATCGGATTTCTGTTAGTATAAGCAGCATGTCGGTATTAAAAATTAAAAACCTTTGAGCCGCTGGAACAAATGTGATGAGATGTACTTTTATCCTTTCTGTAGTGTCACAACATTCCGTCATAACGTTATTTTCGTATTTGCAAGAATCTCTGCTAAATGTGATACGTACGTACGTCCTGGTTGCGAAATCTTTTTTTTTTTATCGCTACCGTGTAAATTAAATCCTCAGTTGAAAGATTTTGTCACATTCCCTTATCGAATAAACCCTTAAGAGGGCTGGTTGCCAGCCGAAACATCCTTAAAAATGATTTGCTGTTGTCTTCGGAATATTGCTCAGTTTCAGTTTCAGTTTCATTTTCGTTGGTCAGATAAACACGTTTTATCCTCTCCGTTCCCTGGAAGACAGGGCTATCTCTGTTGCCTTCTATTTCTGTCGATCTTAAGCCATTCCTTGGAAGACACAGGGCTACCTCTGTTGCCTTGATTTCTGTCGATTTTAAGCCATTCTTTTGGCTTTACTGCAAATCATCTTGATCTCACTTTTAAGTGCAGTTTCAAACATTTGATCTGATGCTGATGCCTGGAAATTTTTACAGTATAGAAAACTGCTAGGCAAGAATAGTCCTAGACATTCATTCGCAGACACAAGGAGCCAAAAAGTCAACGAAATACAAACGAAATTTGCCGTCGTGGGTCTAAGTTCTTTTTCTCATCCTTTCTATGAACGAACAAGACGTTTTTTAAGTTATCAAGGTAAGATACAAGAAAAACTAGACAACAAGGTTTTAATCCAAAAAATGTTGTTTTTTTATTTCTTCTTTTTCTTTTCTACAAATAAATGAACTCCATTGTATCTTGTCAGTATGACAGTGCGTTGTTATAGTAACATGAACAAATATGGACCGACACGAGGTATTATTGTGAAAAGTGATTTGCAAATAGAACTGAGGTGTTTTCAACGCTTTTACTCTAAAACCGAATCGAAGGCAAGATGCAATGCTCTTTGTTTCCATTGAATACTCCAAGAGCTCAACGTCTCTTGAAAACACTGAATACCTCTTTTGCGCTCGAATAGATTTTTCGAAGCAAAAAGCAATCGCCTAAAAATTATTTTGTGTTAAATGAAACGGAGTAAAAATTGTGGGATATTTTTCGAACATTCCTTGAATATTACTGACTATCACTTTCGTCACCATTATCATTAATATCATCATCATCATTATCATCATCAATAAATAATGACTTTATACTTAATAGTAATAAATAACGTTTGATAAATACAGAGGCTGTTTGACAGTTGCATTATATTTAATTAAAACCGATCGAATAAAGAACTGAACGGCCCCGAACAAGAGTGTGCGTAAGAAGGAAAACTAATTTACAACAGAAACACTTGTTTTTTTTGCGATTAGATGATAACATTTTTTGAATATATTACGATATCCTACGATCACACCCTCCTTCTCTCCCTGTATCTCATCCCTTTTTTCTCCTTCTCTCTCAAAAAGCGTCGCCTGATCGCGGGTTACTAATAGAGAGCTGAAGCAATGACGATGGCGACACTGAAGATGGCTTCTAGCTAAAAATGAATTTTATTTTACCTACGAACTTCGCAATTGTCTAGATGTGTCTATTACGCCTGTGGCTCTAAAGAAAACTTGCCGAGACTAAATACGTAATGACAGCGTTTAATTCAAAACAGAAATATGAAAACTTAGCCGCCGTGGTTCGCGTTGCCCAGACTACGCAGAACTTGGTCATTTCACGTCTAAATTGCTGTTTTGCAGAGGACGGGTATGGAATATACAAAGATTTATAACGCACGTGCACAGCCATTGTCTTGCTCATTATACCTTATGTTTGGTGAAGTTATCGTTGCCGTTGTCGTCGTGATTTACTTAAGCTCCCGCTTCTTAAAATAATGTAACTCCCTAAGGCATTGGGACAACATCTGATTGAATTTTGGGTTGGCACGTGACCAGGTCGTGCGCCTTAAGTTCGCGCTAAATTGGTGCGTACGTTGCGTCCACCAGAATTATATTGTTTTCAGTTCCGGGGTATTACAAAACATGGAACCACTATCCGCAAAGAGAGTTTTGCCTCTTGGGAGAAACAAAATTTACCGTTTTTCTTGAGCTTTGCGTACTGTTAGAAATCTATTTCTACGTATTCGTTCTTGGTGCGGGTCATTGAAACATGATCATACTTTGTTGTTATTGGTGTTTATAAATAATTTCCGTTGTTTTGCCTGATTTTGTTTTTCTGTTTTCTTTTTCATTTACATCTACCGAAAATGCAAAGATAACCTGTGCGTTGGCTTGGTGAATTCAGAGCGCTGAATGATATGGCTATCTCGCAGCTGCGATGACATTTGTAGTGGAAATATATACCGTGACAGTGGAATCTCGATTTCTCGAACCCTCGATTTTTCGAACCTCCCAATAACTCGAACCAAAAGTCGTTTCCCTCTCCTCACTCCAACACTGTAATTTTACCTCCGATTTCTCGAACTCCACGATTTTTCCACTTAATTTTCGTTTCCCTTGGAGGGTTCGAAAAATCGGGATTTCACTGTGTAAAATAAATGAAACATTGCTAGATTCTGCATTATGGAGTAAGTACACCCGGGTCATATTTTCGTCATTTTGGGATCATGTCCATGGTGATTATCTTACACCAGGAGGGAGGGGGTTTACACACTTAAGTATGCATACAGCGTCAGGCGAAGTAATTCTCCATGACTTAATATGCAAGCCAGCTTTCGCTGATAACGTCAATTGACGTGGAATGATCGCAATGTGCTGAAAATCCGGGTGCGTGTATCCTCCACTATGTACTAAATGCTGCGCCTGCGCAGTTGCTGTGAGTGGTGCCATGAAAAACTCATGGAAAATTCAGAATGTAACTACAGGAATAAAGCCAACTCGCTGGCTTGCGAACAATGTGTCCAAAACCCTCTGTTTAACATTTGGCTATCACTGTGGACGGTCCAGTTTTTTTCTTTCTCTGTCTTTGAGAATATCGTCTATGCTACGAATTCGGCGAGAATTCCTTGTCTTCTTTCGTCTCTACAACGTGGTCATCTCTGAACTGACGAGTCTGCCATCTCTCTACACACTTTGTGGCTCACTAACTTGAACAATACTTCAGTCATCTTTAAACCACGCTAATGTCAACACTCTTCCAAAGAACTTTGTTATCTCCAGGCTGTTTGTCACGTATGCTACTCCTAGTTTCACTCTTTGCCTGTACACTTGCTGTAGACGTGTGATTTTGACGTATCTTATTTTTTTCCGGCTCTTTTGAAAAGATTGAGGGTCTGCAATAGTCTTGGATCCGCGTCGGCAGTTGCGCTTTGACCTGACTGGTTGTTCAACAAGTTAGCAGCCTGGGCCGAGTTGTCTTCCTGCGCCTGAGTGGAAGTGTTGTCCCAGTCTGGAACGCTGTTGGTTCGAGCCACAGGGAACCCAGACGGAGCAAGCCAATCCGGTAATGGTTCTTCCTCAGTTTTTGTCTTGCACGGAGCCTCCTCCTGGAGAGATGTATCGTTAAGATACGAAGTAGACGACATCCGTCCTTTGTCGATACTATCCCTGGGAGATCCGTAACCCCGCGGGCTATGCAAATGTCCCTGGCTTTTTAAAATTGACAGAATCGTGGAAATTTGTTCCTCTAGTTGCGTCATTTTCATATTCATGACTTCGATTTCTCGGCGCACTTCGCCTTTCATTTCGGACAAACTCGACAGCACGTCGGTGCCCGATTCTGGAACATCGGGGCGCGCTCGTACAACGTTTGAAGTCATACTTTTTGTTCGTGATTTCGGGATGACCATCATGTCGATTTCCGCGTCACTTGTTTCTCCACCGTCAACCTGATTGTCGTCAAACTCGTAATTCTGCGCCAATTCCTCCACCAAACTCAGCTTTCTATTTTGTCTTCTTGACCGAAAAGCAGACACACTTGGTGGTCTGTTGTCATGTTGGTCCTCGTTGGCCATTTCCAACCGAGGGGTGCGCTTACGAATCTTGAGCTGAAAGTGTAATGTCAAACGGGTTTGATTTGTAACTTTTGTTATATGATAACAGTAATAAACTAATCATAACACTTTATTTATATAAAGCCAAAATCCAAAACTCCAATGGCTCTTTACTTGACTCATATGTCTAATTCTTAACTCGAGAATTCTGGTTTTAGCAACAAATTTTGTTGTAAATGACACAACCATTGCCCTATCTCGCGACAGCAATCGAAGACCGAATTGCCGAACGCGGGCGGCCATTTTTGGCGCCAAATTAAAAGCTTGAAGACACAAAATGATTCCTATTTTTCGCTTTTTACAATCTGATTTTGTTTTATTGAAATTATAAATTCCTTTTCTTGAATATTCAACGCCATCTCCAGTGAGAAATGTTTCCCAATTTCAATGCCTTTCCTGTTAACATACATTGACGTCAAGACAACAAAGTTTTTCCCAGCCTGCTGAATCCTGATTGGTCAATTCAAATTTCAAGCGTACCAGCCATATACAAGGAGTAGAGTGATCATCTCATAGCAAGCTCCTGATACATAGAATTGTATTGTAAAAAATGTAAAAAAAATTGTATACGTAATTGGCCACTCCCCATCGGGGCTTTTCAGGACCAATGTAAACAAACAATGATAAATAAATATTCAAACAAACATAACTAGGTTAAGAATCCCTACTGGCGGGAGGCAGACCAGTTGCCTAGTTACAAGCGTAGTCGAGAAGTTGAACTCGGGGCTACCGAGAACACCATCACTAGCGATCAGAACGGGATTTGAACCCGGGACCTACGGATTTCGAATCTGGCGCTCTAACCACTCGGCCACGCTGCCTCCCGTTAATCTTAGATCCTCTAGATATGAGAAAACCAGCGCGTTACCTCGTCTCTTAAATTGTAGGATAACACAAGGTTCTTGGTGAATTTATTCGCAAACTCCGGGTAGAACTCCAGGACCTCGATTAGCGCATCTCTTTGAATCCAGTGAAGGTCACAGTATGTTAGTGCTAACACGTCTACCGCTGACTGGCCGACTGAGGACTCATGGCATATGTCGTCTCCAAATACGTCATTCTCACCTATGATAAATAAAGACAATTTGCTTGACGAGTCGCTCATCATACTCATTATATTTCTCTCTTTTGTCTATTAGTGTCCACTCCTGTTTCCAAAGAGCCCATTGAATGTGCTTTTTTCGTGCTTTCATAAAATCAAATTTTATGTCCCACAATGAAGAAGAACCTCTTTGATATGTTACTTACCTAACAAACCTACAACAGTATCTCCCTGTTTGACTTCGAGAGATCCGCGTGCGATAAAGTAAAGCACATCCAAACTTTCTCCGTGATGAATGATTCGATCACCAGGTGCCACGTGCGAGATCCAGAAGTTTCGCGCGACCGCGCGCTTGACTCCCGTGTTTGCGTCCCGAAACGCGGGATTGTTCTCGAGAATAATTCTGTTGAGATGGACGCAGATGTCTGCTTGGAGATCTTTAGGACAGTATTTTAAAACCTGCAGGTGAATGAGGGGAGAAGCTCTTTGCGTCTAGTTACTAAGCGTGTTAGGTATAAACATGACTGCCACAGTAAAGGCAGGGAAGGTAAAGTCCCATCTACCCCGTCTGATTCCTGGAAATGGCTAGTCCGCTTATCAGGCTCAAGAAAGTAAGGGGAGAGGGGTAGCAAAGAGAGGGAAAAGCAAGAGAAGGTTTTCTCTCCCAGCCCCTTAGGAAGGCCTAATGCGAGGTTGGAATATGGTATGACTAGTCGCAGTGTCGGTAGCTAAGTTTTGTCCAGCTGTTTCCTGAATTTTCCTTAGGCCGCCCTACCAATACTGCTAGGTGCAGCTTTGTGCTTTCGGCCAGGACCCGAAAACGCCATATAAACTTAGAAGGACACCTATGTCTAAATTTGTATCGTCTTCTCTGGTCGCTTTCGCTATTGGGAGCAAGTCTCCCTAGGAGATGGCTGACATTCAGGATCTACAGTACGAAGCCAAGATGGCTCAAAACCATAAAATATTCTTTTCCATAAGAAAGAATGTTTCTGGGAGGGGGTGGGGGGGGGGGGGGGAACTATAGAAGAACGCGACAAACGTGTGTCCGCCAATCAACCGATGATTTTCTTATATATTGTTGTAACCTGTCTGCCATCACTTAGAAAATTAAGGTAAATGAAGCATATCAATAATTACCTCATCTGTGTCAATTCCTTTGTTCATTGCCCACGTGGACATGAAGAAATCAATGGTCCTTGTAGCGAGTTCGGTTGGCAGCTTGTACAGTTTACTAAATTGCTTCATGTTGTCGATGATTGAGTGGTATTTGGCGGTGTTTTTCTGTGCTTGTTGAAGTATGGCCGAGACTTGACCAAAAATTAAGGAGAAAAGAATCGCTGAAAAAATGATAGTGTACAAATGTCAGTTATTGTGAAAATGTGAAGAAGTACTGGCTGACTTCATTCTACTTACAAATAAAATGAAAGTTAACCAAAGAAACTTAACTAAAGATACCATGCATTCAAAATGAGTAGTATTGCCAGCAATGATAATATTGTAAGTAGAGTTAGTATTGTCAGTAATATTAATATTATAAGTAATGCTATAGTATTGGAAGTAATGATAATATTGCAAGTAGAGTTAGTATTGAAAGTAATGTTAGTATTGCAAGTAATGATAATAGTGTAAGTAGAGATAGTATATTGTTAGTATATTGTAAGTAACATTAATATTGTAAGTAATGCTAGCATTGTAAGTAATGCTAGTGTTGAAAGTAATGTTAGTATTGCAAGTAATGATAATATTGCAAGTGGAGTTAGTATTGTAAGTAATATTAATATTGTAAGTAATGCTAGCATTGTAATGCCCGGTTCAAACGCCGTACTTCACATGAGCCGAATCGAATGCCAATGAGGACGAACAAAGGATTTTTCTCATTTGCATTCGTTTCGGCTCATGTGAAGTACGGCGTCTGAACTTGGCCTAAGTAATGCTATAGCACTGGAAGTAATACAATACCATTGGAAGTAATGATAATATTTTAAGTAATGCTAGTATTGAAAGTAATGTTAGTATTGCAAATAATGATAACATTGTAAGTAATATCAGTATTATAAGTAATGTTAATATTGAAAGTAAAGATAATATTGTAAGTAATGATAATATTGTAAGTGGACTCAGTATTGTAAGTAATATCGTAATTAATGTTAGTGATGTAAGTTATGTTAGTATTGTATGTAATGTTAGTATTGTAAATTATCTGTGTCAAAATGTCTTAAAAATGAAACTAAAACCACTAAAATGACAAGATATTTTCGTACAGACTGCGGCGACAATAAGCCTAAACCCCTCTCCCCTAGCTACAAAAATATCCAGCCTTAAACCTCATAAAATATAACCTTTTAGAGCATGTAACTACATCTCCTACCTTCCCCCAAAATTAAAAGATAAAAAAAAGAAAAGATTTGTTCCAAAACAAACTGAGTCCGCCTGGTTAAAATATTAAAGGGTACATTATGATCCGCAGGAGAACTTGGTACCATTCCAATAAATAGCTTGAGCGGGATTACGTAAAGGGGATCAACTCTCTTATACTCTTTATCCTCTCTTTTGACTCCACCCATTTCATAACCTCCCAAATTGTACGTACGCATGTCCTAGACTAGTTTTTCTTGGTAAACCCACCACCCCTAGGATCCCAAATTGACTTCGTGCGCACAGACAAAGCAAACAATGTCTCACCTCCCAGCAACATAGTGATGCAGCCAAACAGTTTCTCAGCTGTTGTGTTGGGCGCTATATTTCCGAACCCGATCGTCGTAAGGCTGGTCAGTGTGTAGTAAAGTGCCGACACATACTTCGAAGGAATAGTAGGACCGGTTGTCGGATCAACGTCATCTGTCCCATTCTTTAATTTGTAAGGCTCCCCAACGGTCCGACCCAGAGCCTGAAGCCAGCCGTGAGGTTCGTATTTGTCATATCCGGTAGCGATTAAGTAGAAGATGCAAGCCATCCAGTGAGCTACCAGGCAGAATGAAAGCATGAGAAGAAAGAACGTGGAAGCTCCATACTCCAGGTATTTATCAATCTTCCTTGCAACCCGTCCCAGTCGTAAAAGACGAAATACTTTTAGAAATCCGAGCAGAGTTGTGGCGTTCTAAAAAAACAAACAAATAGATACCGAATAGGCATAACTAAGTACCATGCTCATAATGCGAGATATTTATATGATCTCAAAATAATATACCGTATTATCTCGATTATCCCCCTCCCTCGTCCCTCCTGGCGTTTGTTTCAAGCTTGGCCTCCTTCATGGATCCTCCTGAATCTGGCGTTTATTTGACTTTTGCAGTTTATTCGAACCTGGAGTTTATTAGAGGTTTTATTCCGTGATTTTTGAGAGCTGAATATCATAGTTATACGTAAAGCTCATTGTACCTCGAATATAAATTCCTTGAGGGTCTTATTTACAAGTCTTTCTAGGGAAGCCGGCGTTCATTCGAGACCCGGCTTTTAATCAAGAAAATACGGCAGATGCGTCGTGATTATAAGAGTAAAACAAGAATTTCAGGAACTGCTGTCTCTAAAATTCAGTTAATTAAGGCGAATAACGTTAGATAACCATTTATTGAGCAAATAAAAATAGAAATGCAGTGTGGGAGACGAATTATAAGTACCTTGAGCGACAGTCCACAATAAAGGTGAGAAATGAATTGAGGACGAGAAGAACGCCTAATACAGCTAGCTACTTCACACTGATTGAAATCCACCTACTGAAGAAGGGCTAGGCCCGAAACGTTTCGTTTTTCAGAACAAATTTGACACTTTTCAGAGCATTTTGGCCTTATATACAACTTTTCGGCAGTGTCACGCATCGTATGAGGTTTTTGCTCATTCCTACTGATTGTCATATATACAGCGGAGGCTACAGGAGGCGGCGTGGCCGAGTGGGTAAGGACGTTGGATTTGAAATCTGGAAGTCCTTGTTCTCGGTAGTTCCTCGACGGCGTTGTGTAAATAGCCAACTGGTCAGCCTCCCACAAGTTGGGATTCTTAATACAGTTGACTCCCGATAACTCGAACCCTTGCTAACTCGAACCTCTCTCGAAGTAATTTTCATTTCCCTTCAGGCCATTTTCTATGTAATTTTACCCTCGATAACTCGAACTTCCGATAACTCGAACCATTTTCTATTTCCCCTGAAGGTTCGAGTTATTGGGAGTAGACTGTAGTTTATGTTCTATTTGAAATATTTGTTTCTCTATTCAGTTACAGTGTCCCCAATTAGCATAACATTGCTGAATACATTTGACACTTAAATAAAGTTAGTTATTTTATATTTTTATTTTTTGCCACTCTAACGTGCGTCCATTTTAAGCATTTGATGTTGACTGATGATTTTCTTTAATCTAATAACCTGTTTGCTTGACAATGTATCGATAAACTGAAAAAAAAAACTATACGTCGGTTACTTGAGAAATAAATTGAAAGAACTCACCGTTTCCGAATCCTTGGTTATAAAAGCTAGGACGCCATAAGGCAGCGAGGAGACTAAGTCCAAAAAGAACCAACTCCGCATATAATTCCAGCGTATCATCTTAAGATCATCGATCACCTCGCCATCCTTACCTACATAGGTTGTGTGAAAGTTCAAAGCAATGTCGGCAAGAAACAGCCAATCAACAAACAGGTCAATGATGGACACGGCTCGGTGTTCGAACGCAAAGCAAACGAGGAAAGGCACCGAGATGGTGGTGTACAGTGTCAGGAACAAAATAATCCAGTCCCAAGTTGTTTTGAAGGTGGTGTAGTGCAGAATGACTCTCGGTGGAGTATGTGGTACGTCGAGCTTGTAGTCTGGTAATAATTCATCGTTCAGGGACATGAGCTGAAATCAATGATCATGAAAAAGTTTTAACACAAGATTTACCTTACAAAGAAGAGAATTTTTGTCATAAGCCTGAGTTACTTGGCAAAAGATTTTGAGAACTATTTGTTGACCAGAAAACATTCCGACTCAGCTTATTTTTACGAATTAATCTGCATATTTTCCTAACGGATGTGACTGGCTTATTGCAGGGGGAAATCTAGACGTAATTATCAAACACGAAAGACCGTGTTTGACTACATTTCCAAACACCAAGAAGAGAGTTGAAAGCGTTATAACGGACGTCGAGGTGTTTGGAAATGTGATTAAACACTGTCTTTTGTGTTTGATATAACTTGTCAATCGAAAATAAAACTGAGGAGAATTTGGAGAAATAAAATCGTAAAAGTATATGCTAATGTAAGATCAGATATCCAAACATCGTCTCGGTCATGATTTCTCCTGCGGAAATGTGATGAATTATTAATGAGTTTGAGAAATGCATAAAAAGAACTCCTCAGTGGCGGATTTTTTCGCATTCGAACCACTGTATTTCGATTCATGTTTAGTTTTATCGTGAAAGGTTTCGCCGTGAGTGGAAAGTCCGCCCAGATCAGTTTGACTCTGACCGCTATCACAAAGATGACAGGCCTGGTTTTCCTATTGACATTATCCGAAGACTTGAGGAATTAAAAAGATTTCATTTTTCGCGCGTTTCCTCGTTTTGCTGTTTCGTGCTTTAAAGTCAATTAATCTGAAGCTCGCTGCTCGAACGATTTGCGATCAAAGATCAAGCTTTTATTAACTTTCCTCCCCCGAACGAAAGTTGACAACCTGATCTTCAATCTTTTTCCTCTGCGTACGTTTGTTTGCTTTTTGTTGAATAAAGAGAAGAAAGGAAACTAGTAACCAAAGTTTAGTTAATGTTTCCTTTCTTCTCTCTATTCAACATAGAAACAAATAGACGCAAAAACCTTTGAGTTGTCAAGGGTGTGTTGAGACATTTAAACCACAAAGGTGTTTGCCAGGGTAAAACGTATTAGCTTTTAACAGTATTTACAGAGGCTACCGGCGAAATTATTGAAAGCAAAATTGTAATCACAGTTGTAACAACCATGTGTATACTTATTTAACTCTAGGGAACCCTGTTCAAACATCGTAACTTCTACACTTGGATTCTTCAGACTCTAAATAAAATGATAATTTTTCATTACAGTAAGTTATTTGGCTGAAGATTTACTTGCAATTTATAACGAACGCCAATTAATGCAGACAAGAGACCAGTATCGCAAAGTTTTCTTACATACAATTATTACTATAATTATTTTTTCGGTTTAGTAGCGATATTGAAGCTTTGAAATTTTTTGGTAATTTTAGTCGTCCAGACGGGATAATAAAACTGATCTGGAATTTGAAATGCAACAAGAATAAGCGACTTAAAATGAAACACATAATAACAGGACGTCGCGTTGTCAAAAATGGTCGCCCGTAAAATTACGTTTTTGCGTCTCAGTGTAGAAAACTCAAACATTATTTGAGTTTTAATATTTGAACGTGGAATAAACGCTCATAAATACTCACCCGTGAATCTTTCTGTCGACAGGAAGTTGTCGCATTTCCTTCAGGTTTAACACGAGACATATTCCTTTAAAATTGCTTATAGACAGTCTCCCAACGACATGAGGTTGTGACTCTGTTTTGCCGAGTTGTCATACGAGCAGAAAAAAATAACCTTATTGCGACAATTCACGTCGACCGAGGCAATGAAAATTGTGTTCATCCAAACTGATTGGGAATGCCTGTCACCTTTTCTAATTACCAAATGGGCGTCCCCTACTTTGAAATTCAAAAATCTTCTCTACATGAGCAAAGTGATTACAAAAAATTACTTGAGTAAACAAGGACGCCTTTTAAGTTGGGAAATCTACAAACAACACTAATCTGAAATGCTTCAATTCCGTTTCGTTGAAAAGGTCTTGTAAAATACGCACAAACTAATTTCGAGAAAAAACAACAGTGGAAAGTCGAGTTCTTTCGCTTGAATATTTAACTTTTGGCTTAAATTATGCTGAGTTTTCACACATCTATTCAATAACCTTTTCTGGAGATTATATTTCTTAATAAATTAGAGTTAACCCCGGGGCAGGTGCATCGGTTCACTGCAGGAAGAGCGCTACTTGCAATTAATTCGAATTGGGGAAGGTAGCACTTAAAAATAATCACAAAAACTTGGCGGAAAATTGTTTGTCAGGCAAGATCTTCCTTTTCCACACTCGTAGCCAAAGCTCTACTAAAAGGTTGACGATTTTAAACGTGAATGTACCATTATTACAAGGGTCTGTATATGTTAAACATTGGTAGCTAGCAAACTCTGAAATTTGTTTTGACAAATTGTCAAACTACAGAGCTTCAAACTACCCAAATGTTGACTGACAGCACGGAGGCACAAAAGCGCACGTTTTTAGTATGGCACGGAGAATTTGAAAATTGTTTGGCTCTTTTTGTAACCTCGAAAACAGATTTGGCAAACATGACATTTTACAGCGGGAAAAGGCATTTTTTGCCGTAAAAGCGTCGCACTAACAATTTCGTAGCAACTCTAAGGTTTTTTTTTTTCCTGTAACCTTGCCTATAATGGCTGATTTTCGAGCAGGTGATTTTTATCTACAGTGATACAGATTAAACCTTGTTTAGTTATGTTCTGGTTCTGAAATTTCAATGTATAATTTTTTTCGAATCGCGTTTTCTACTCTTTGGAGCACAAAGCTTATAGCAGTGCTGCTTTCATTTTTATTGGAGCGGAATGAAAGCTAAAAGGGGAATAAGAAATGAAAAAAAATTAATAGCCACCACGAAAAATATTACTCCGATACGTGAAAACATATATTTGATTACATGAGATCTGGAGCTTACGGATTAGGGTGTTACAGTTTCAATGGCTGCTTCTCTACTTTATTTCGGCATCCAAAGGGTTAATTAACTGAAAATCTACATGACAATAAAGTGAAAAAATTTACATAAAGAGAGCTGCACGATTCGAAATTCTGGCAGGAGCTGATTGAAAAAAATTTGAGCGCATCCCAACCACTATCGTCAGTTGATAGGTTTCCTCTTAGAATGTCTGACGTCTCCTCGCTTTAATGTAGGAATTCCCCCGCCCCCCCATCGAGACCTATCTGCTTGTCACCATGGAAACGATGATGGGAAACTATTATTTTTTTCCATAACAATCACGTAAGTCTTATCAAATCATTAAGGTTTTACCGTCAGCAAATCGTGCAATTATTTTCAGGCTACCACACCCTCACTTTTGTTTATTTCGAATTCACGACTATTTTCTGATGAAAGAAAATGTGTAAAATTAAAACAAGAAATAATTCTACTCACACTGCTGATTTGCTGAGCATTTCTCTGTGTCGATGTTTTCTGTTTGAATGCGACAAGAACTGATTTGTGTCGTGTGAGAGTTTTATTCAGTCGCGCCCAGCCTTTCGGTCCTCCATTGTCTAAAATGCACAAAGAAAGCATACACATCAACGTTCAACTCCCCAAGATCATACCCAACGTCAAAGAACGTGATAGAGCTCATTTAGGATTGGTTCTCTGGGGTTTTATACGAGGTTATAGACTCCAAATCGTCCGTAGGAAAAATGATGGCAGCTGGACATTTTACTACAATATCTAACACAGCCCATAAAGTACAAGGAAAGACATATTGAAGATGTTGGAACTTTTCTGTTTGTTTTTATGACCGTTGTTAAGTTTTCCGTGCGCTACGAATTATGGGTAAATGTACCAGCCGCCATGTTTTTTCCTACAGAGGATTTCCAAAAGTCATGGAGTCGCGTCCAAATCCTTCCCATGATGCTAACAAAGATGTTACACTGATGCACGGATCTGGAGGCATCAGATTAACAAATGTATTCCATGTTGCCGTGAGTCTGTTCAGTAATAAGTTACAGATGATGTCAAAATGTGGAAAGAACAAATAAGTGGCACACTAGGTGTTAGTGTGTCAGAGAGACACTGCGAGGGTGAATATTCCTTCCCACTGACAACCTGCCCACACTGACGGGCTCGAGAACACTATATTTTCGTATCAACAATTCGTCCTCGTATGCTGATCATTATACCATCCAAAATGCCATATTATTATAAATGTACATGAGATTACTCCTCCTGCCTTGTCATTATTTATACATCAAGACTCACAGTCTTTTTTCAAAGAAGAGTTACACGTTTCCAACAGTTTCCACGTTTGTTCTAAAAACATCGCATACAGTTTTTAATTAACAGAATAGGCATGTTTCATCATTAATCGTATATATAACCAAATTCTCGATCGTGATTGGTTCTCCGCGCGCCTATTTAGAGAGTAATCGTGCTCGTCATTTCAAATCAGCCTCACGCTGTGCCTTCGTCCGATTATGAAATTACTCGCCCGATTACTCCCTGAATTGTACACTGACGGACTAAATATGTAATGTAAGGGATCCATTCCAACTGGAAATAGAAAAAATTAACCGTCGTAACTCACATTCTCCAAAATACGCCAAAATTGTTCATTTCACGTGTGGTTGTTTTTCAGAATACGGCTAAGAAACAGTACAAAGATTTATAACGCACGTGCACAGCCACGGTTTTTCTTATTGTATCTTTTGTTTGGTGGAATTTTTGTCGCCCTTGCTGCCGTGGTTTGTTTAAGTTCCCTATGGCCTGTCCCTTCTATGGTGCACGCCTGCAGAGAATCATGGTAGTTGTATTCATCAAAACAAATATCCAGTCCAAGATGATGAATACAACTACCATGATTCCCTGCAGGCGCTTCTCATGGAGGGAATTGGGGATTGTCACGTCACGAAGCGTGTGAATTTAAAACTTTATGTAAAGAGAGAATAGTTTCGTTTGAAGTACATGTCATGACCTGTTCCCACTATAGGATCCTTGTATTCTGTGATGTCTTTTAATGTGACGAGAAACAACATCACTTCGCCTTTCTCGTTCTTTATTGGTCCAAGATGAAAAAGAACCCACATTGGTGTGCCTGAAAAATAATATAAGCAAACAATAATACTTTGCCAGCTTCAGCAAAAGTGTTACCTGAGCAAAACGTTAATTGTTCGTAGTTATTTGCCGCTACTGAAAGCCTTTTCATCGGGGAACAATGAACGTTATGGTCAACATACAGCTGCCATTTTTTAAAAATACGCTCTTGTCCCAGGTAAGATAAATTAAATATTCGCTTCTGGCGTTTAATCACCAATTGGGACCCACGTAAGTAAGTAAACAGTCTTCGGCATTAAATTTTTGGCAATGTGCATCATTAGAGTGGTTTTCAGTCGAGTATCGTAAAAGCAAAACCAAAGTAATCGCTCTAGCCAATCACAAAGAACACAGACAATCCAGTGAGCCAATCAAAACTCGAGGTACTTACATGTAGCTGGCGCAAAGCGCGGGAAAACGAGTGCGAATGAATCACGATCGGTTTTGGTTTTACTTCTGATTGAATCAAAAATTGGCACGCAATCCTGTACCATAGTTGATGAAAACCAGTTACTTTTTGGCACTCAAATGAAAACCGCTCTAAATAAGATGAAATCACGGTCACTACTTAGCACTCACTGTACATGTCTTAAAAGATAGTTTTCCTCTGCGAAGTACTCCAGTTTAACCGTATTCTAAAATAATGTTTCGTACTCCTTGCGTGCCTATGTTTTGTAAAAGGAACGTTACCTGGAAAAAACAAAAGGTCGCCTTACCATCTTTCTTATATGCAATAAACTCTTTTTGGATCGCAGTCTTAGCCTGCAAGGCATTATGGAGCTCCCTAATAGTCTCAGGGTCTGTCTGCTGACCATACAGGAAACTGCAGTCGCAGTTCTTCTTCATAACTTCTGCTCGTGTAAAGCCCGTGAACTTGCAAAACCCGTCACTTGAGTATACGATAGGGTTCTCTATGATTTGAGCATTTCCAAGAACGAATAACGAGTCTGCAACGAAAATTGCTTTTCAGTTATCCACTAATATTGTTCGTTGAATGCAAGTGAATATATGAAAGATCATATATTTGAACTGCAGAGAACGATATGAAGACGTGATTGATCATCGCAGTTATACACGCAACTTAAGCAGTTGTAAAATTAATTACGAACTCACGAAGTGACCAGCTCCTTATTGGCTTGATAGCTCAGTTGGAAGAGCACTGCACCGGTATCGCAGAGGTCATGGGTTCGAATCTTGTTCAGACCTGATTTTTTTTTTCAGGCTTTAATTTCACAACTGCTTAAGTTGTGTGTATAACTGCGGTGATCAATCATGTCTCCATATTGTTAGTATTTTACAGTCAAATTCCAGGGGCTGTTTGGTTTTATTTCACTCTTACTCTAGCCCTATTAGACACGATATCATTATATTTGCACAGCCTTTTTCTTCGTGCCAGCTTTGCATTTTAAATTATTTTATTTACCGTCCAATTGAGTCTTAGAACATGCATCTCAGTAACTTTAACCTTTTGAAGATTTTTCTATCAAGCCTTTCTGACTCTTTACTGCCAAAACCTGGTTACAATGTGGTATCCTTTTATTAAGGCATCCAGGCCATCAATAAATTATGTATTAACTGAAATCACTGATGTGCTTTATATCAATCATTTTTTAAAATTCTTCTTAATTTCGATCTGTCAACTTTTCGTGATCAAAAATGTTCCGCTAGGATAACTTATGATGGGTTTGAACCATCCCTTCCCTGGTAGCCTTTACGGTTTTTGGTAATAATTAATAAACCAAGAGGAATATAAGAGTGCAGTAGAAACCTTTTTACAAGAACCGTTTTTTACCAGAATGTTCTTTTATTTCACCAAACCTTTTCGTGACAGTGGGGTGTCTGTTTAATCAGCCGACGGAAATGGACAAAAGTCATGGAAAATATACTGAAAAACAGCCGGTGACTTTCAAGGATCACAGAAAATTCTTTGTCAGTGATTACATTAATTTTAAATAAAGCTTCTGAACTGTGGACGATAATTAATTCCCTTATATACTGCCACCACTTCATGCCTTTAAGAAAAGACAAGGTACAGTACAACAAAAGCTTCGATGACACGTGTGCCACGCCTTGAGTTCGCATTCATCTAATGTCACCGAAAACTAATGATCTTTTCTGCACGTAAATAGCTATAAGCTTTAACTCAACTCGCCTCACAAGGTCTCATCAAATCAATTTGGCATGCATGCAGTAGGTATAATCTGCACAATAGAGCCAGACAAAATGTCTGTAAGAATAGTCTGTTATTTTTGTTTTGACGCGGGAAAAGAATAGTTCCTGAATAATTCTCCCTATGTGATAAAGCGGTTATAGAAAGTTTGTTGACAAAAAATAAGAAACCAATTCAAAGTTATATTTTCTGCTGAAAAAGCTCTAGCTTCTAAACCCACATCTCTTTTAAAACTTTTTGCCTAATAAGTCTCATCGCGTTAAAATTTATCAGTAAAGAGTTTTCCTGTCTGTTAATTTTGATTTTCTCCCTCCCCATTTCCACGAGGCCAAGCCAATCCAGTCCCGATCACGAAGAGAACTCTCAGGCAACCAATTATATGTTTTCCGAATTTTCCGTCAGACACAATATAGTTTAATTTCATACGTTTTGTTTATCAATCCCTATTTAATCCGTCATGGTTTTCTTGTCAACAATAAAGATGGTTTTCTCTAAATATAAATCCTCATTACTTATCTCCTTACATTCCTTTCAACGTTGTTTCTGAGAAACTAATGATCCATCAAGACAAAATCCTCAAGTTGACGATTTTTCTCGTTTCTCTCTACCTCATTGGGCCTTTTTATAACTGTCTTTTTTTATCATTTCTATTACAAGGAGAAATTAGACCTTCACACTTTCACGGAACGAGTGAACGTTCTTCCCAGTTTAATCACTCGGGGAAACAGATTTAAGATTTTTGTAGCCTGTGCAATTGGCGACATTCCGCCAGCACTCGCGGGCGAAATTCTACCCCAAATGGTCCAAAAAAACGAAAGTTCGTTTCCGTGGAACAAGACTGTTTCGGAAAGAAATGTTTCCGGCGTTGCTAAAGGGGTTAATTGATGTTTCCGACAAAATATTTCCGATCAATACTTCGTTCTGCTTTCCTCAAATGTTACGTAAGGACAGGAAAATATCAATTCGAAGTAAACTCGACAAATAATTCGAAAAGTTCGGACATTTCGAAAACTATCGGCTATAATCTAACAACTAGATAATTGTTCGAAAACGTGGAAATAATTTCCAAGTGTTCTTTGAAAATATTTGTAAGACTTTTCACAGAAATCTTCGATCGAAGCCATCAAATTATTCTACATTGCAGATTTTTTGGAGGATATTATGGGCGTTACATTATATTCCTTTTGAATACCGCATCAAAAAACATTTTTTTTCGCATACACTCCCGTGATAAGACTCTTTTTATATCAAACAGTATTAATTTTTCAAGAAACAACCGCCCGTTTTCCATTCAAAGCCATGTTTACCTCGCAAGTGAATATATGAAAGACCAATTGCTCATCAGCGTAAGTTTATCTAAAATTAAATTTGGTCTTGCAAACGCACAGAAACGATATATCGATAACGTATACGTCATCTACTAACTACGATAAATATTGAATGAACTCGTTAAATATTGAACCAGATATTTCCTGATGAAAAACGTCAAATTTACCAAAGTTTGGATGAGTAGGTGGCGAAAGGCGTCAAGCAGCCGTCAACGTCTGTAAATGGAAAATGGCTCAAACTTTTGAATGAATTATTTGAAGCAGGGTTTTTAAAACCCAGATCCTTTCAAACTTGGTACTATCAATAAATTTTGTATCCTTTTTCTAGTTATGACATCTGTTTTAAATCCTGTGAATTTCTAAATTCGTGATGTAGAAACTGAGGTTAGAAAGTGTCGATCGTCATAAAGCGCCACCAAATTTACAGTACCATACTTTCTGACATCAGTTTCTACAATCAAGTTTGAAAGGATCTGACTTTTAAACCCTGCTTCAAGTCATTCATTCAAAAGTGTTGGCTAGTTTACATTTTCAGACGTCGACAGATGGCTTTAGTCACACGGAATCATTTCAAAAACCGTAACTTAGGGTTATAGTACACAGTATCCAATTTTCTGTGTCAACAAACTGAGGCAAATACCCTCTGAAAACCAGCTTCGATGCTAACCAAGTTTATTTCATCGAATAAGAAAATTAGATATACATATTTATTTTCTTTAGATATGTTAGTATTGAAAAGTTTGAATGAATACGTTAGTCACTATTAAAATAAAGATAAAGTTCGTTTACGGTAATAAGTTTTCAAAACGTTGCCGGGAAGAATTTTGCCGGTATAGACGCAATGTTTCAGAAAAGAGGGTTTTATATACGATGTTTTTATCGAATTTAGCCGGTGATTCGAGACAGAAGTTAATAAACACATACTGTTCACTATATGGTTGACTTTGAGACATCAAACAATAAATTCTAAAACGACAAAGGTAATTACAAACAAACTCTTTGAGGTACAAAATTTCTTTCAACACTGAATTTCGCCGGATTTTCCCACAATCGAAGTAACTGAAAACTACAAGAAGCTATTTTGAGATTTTGCGATCATGTTTGTCCTAATATACACAAACGAATTACTTCTTTAATAGCTGGACAAATGTCTTTGAGACTTTTTTAGTTTTAATTTCGAATTGTATTGTTTTATCTAATTCTTTTTTTTCTTTTTAGATGCCATATCTCGGAAACAATCAGGCAATCGAACAGACAAAGTATCACGGAGACACAAATCACGAAATAGGAAAACTATTTTTCGTTTTGGAATAAAACAGGCACCCTTGAAAGGTCAATATGTCAGCTCCCAAGTGTTAGTGAAAGCGTAGATCAAACTGAAAGGACTTTTTTAAAGTCATTTTCTACCTTAAATTTATGGAAATAATTTTCTTGTTTATAGTAAAAGTCTGTTTAGCATTTTTTGCAAAACATCAATGTCAGTGTTACTTACGAAGGCCATTCGAGCGCCGAACAACATTTTCCAGAAAAGTGTTTTGAGGTACCACAAGTCCTCTTCGTCCAACAGGCATTTCGTCCCTGAAAATACATGAATATAGCAAATGAGCGATGTCTTGGATATTTTGAGTTTAGATGAAGGGTCTTTGACCAGTAGCTATTATTATTGTAAACTCACAAATGCACATGAATATTCTAGCGCAAATATTGTCATCTAAAGTGTAGATTTTAGACTCCTGTAGCTTCGATGTCTGTTTGTTGACACATGATCCGTTGGAGGCCAACACCTGTTTGTCAAAGCAATATATACAGCCATGTGAAGTTAATATTGAGTTTTACAACCCGGTGAATACGGTAAAAAAACGCTTCTGGAAAATCTTAACGAATTGGTTGAAAATTCCACAAAGTTTCCCTCCGATAACTGCTTGAGGAGAGCCCCGGAGAATTGATGACCTCCATGACCGAGTAAGACCAGACCGGGTCTTGTTTTAGTTTGGCGATTGCGCTGTCAATAACCCGTGATCAAAAGTTCGATTTTTCTCAAGTACAAACCACTTCTGGCGTTTTCCAACGACTAAGCGGATTTAGCGACGAGATAAGTCCAAAGAATAAAGAAAACCAATTGTGAAGCCATTCTTACATTTTTGGCGGCTTGATTAAAAGATTCGAAGAACGGCAATTTTAACACGTACAGCTTGACTGTCCTGAAGGTTCAGGCAGCTTTTGCAGCTCTTAATTTCTGACTATTTGCTTTAGATTATCTACATCAAGGGAAATTACCATAACAACAGTGTTTCAACGAATCAGAGCTCGGCTTCTGACAAAAATGCCAGTTGGTTAGCCTACTGCCGCCGGGCGAACGTGTAGTAATAAGATCTCGACAAAGACTTTATCGTAAACTCATGAAATATTTAACAGTTTTTCGCGATGTGAAAGCCACGATATCATTATCTGTGACTACAAGTTTGTGTAAATGAAGAAAAAGCAGACAAAAGAGAAACGAAAGGAAAAATTAAATCCTTTAGAAATCGCTTTCATTGATCAACCTATTCGGACCAGCTGCACGCAATTTCAACTGACGAGCAATTGTTGAAAGTCTTCAAAATTACCAACGGGTCGGAAATTGCTTAAACACTCACAATATTGAAGCAATAATAGTTTACCACCGGTCGAGAATGACCTTCTTCAAGGTATAACTTGAACAGAAATAGCTTTGTTTATTTTATAGGATTCATATCATGACATGCGCAAAGTAATTCATGTCATTAGGGGATTTTTATGTACTGAGCAGGACAATTAAATTTCGCGCCATGTGGTGTAGAGCGACTGTTAGGAAAAATAATTACTTCTACTCAGATCATTACATAAATAGTTTTTTTCCTCATCACGTTTTTGAGCTGATTCATAAAAAAGTTTACAACATACGATCCGATTGAAGATGTATGACTTTGCACTCTATATTGCTTTCTTTTTCCGCCGTTACAAGAGTTACTAAATTGTAATATACCAGAATTTTTTTTAACTAAGAACGGAAAAGCGAACGATTTTAGAAAGTCTATCGCACACCAAGACTGTTTCGCCAGTTTGAATATTTTTCACTGAAATGAAATTCTACATGAATTAAAAAGTATTAAATTAGGAAAAGAGAGACAGTCTGGCGGGAGATATTATCCCTAGCTTTGTAATAAGCGAGTTGATAGAGATCTTTCTTCTTAGAAAACGAGGAAAATGGTTCATTGTTTCATCCCTCGTCTTCACCAACTTAATTAAGATAAATCCCCTGCGGTACGCCTGCTCCAAACGATTAGCTCTAACCACATTATTAGTGGAATAATTCATTATGTTATGTACGCAGTGGGAACCCAGTGAGCCTCGTGAGCAACGTTTAAGACAAAACAATTTTACACGCTAAAAGTTTCTTAAAAATGCTTAAAACTCTGGTGCATTATTCAGGTAGGCTTAGAGGACACGCCTATTTTAGACCCTCGTTTTCTAAACTCTGACTAAGTAGTTATTTTTTGGCCCAAGCGACGTGCTCGTCCGAAGTAACATTAGGAAAATACCTACGAGGAACGAAACAGTGCCAGCTGCGAGCATTTCAAAACCTGCATGTTGAAGTTTATTATTGCTCAGCCTTGACAACAATGCATTCATTATTAATGCCAATAACTTCACGTAAAATACTAACGGAAAGAATCGAACGACCAAAGCGAGCATTCAAAAAATGTTTTCGTAGACAAAAATCTTTCAAGAAAAGTGACACATTTTGAGAAAAATCTACTACCTCTGAATTTTTTTTTTTCAGCGGGATTCAAATAAAAACAAAGTACCACTGTTTTAAAAATAAAAGTAAAAGTTAACTGTTCGAAAATGACTCAGTAAATTCAGAGAGAAACTGAAATACATTATTGGAAAATCGGTTTAAGCGAGTTGTAAGTTTGCAACATCAGTTTCGAAACTGAATTACAACATATAACATATAGCATAAGATATAATAATTCCATAAAATGTACTATTGATTTCAAATGTTTGAAATCTAAGAACATCATTGGACATCTCTATTTAACCATCTGTCCGAAATTAAGGCTATTAATTCTAGGTTCTTCAAAATTCTGACATTCTAGGTTCTTCAAAATAAAGAGCTTAGTTTACGAAGTTCGATATTTACGCGAGATTGCTAGATTTAAGATAAGCAATGTATTATTAATCCCAAGAAAAGGCAGAGGGAAATTTATGAATAAAATATGCATCAACCAACATTAGTGTATACTATTATTTTGACTGTCATATTCAGTATTATTTTATGGGTAAATTATGGCGTCTATTTATTTGTTTTTGAGATATGGACTTTTAGAGAGCCTACAGATTTAGAAATAAGTTAACAACTACAATTAACAGGAAAAGCGAGTTCTTGCGAATTTGAGCGTTGAAGGACGGTATGCTAACGGGATAAGGGTTAACGTTTTATCTGCACGCGGAGAACATTGCAGTATTCGGAAAACCTTAATTTTTACCTGAAGGAGTTGCGAAGAACAAATCCATGGCTGAAATTCGGCCGAGGACATTACAATGTACGAAATAAAACATTGGTACATTTCTTCCGGTAAGAGTGAAAATACTACATGTTTACATTACAAATCAACCGTTGTTCACATCGAACTTGGAAACAACATTGTCATTTATCACCTGCTTTGCAAAATTGTTATAATATAGCGTTTGAGGTCGTTTTAAGTATAAACATTTTCGGAATCAAATCTTCTTAACATTTAGGGCGTTCAACCTCAGCTCGAAAATTAACGTTCTATGTAAAAAGTTTGCAAAACAATGCGTAAACAGTGAAAAATTTAAATTGCACTACACTACATGCAATTAACAGCAGAGACCGCTGAAAGACGTTTGTCCGCTCTGAAGGCTCGGTTATTTAAACTTGGTTCAAACGACATCAGACAAAGTAAATTGTCCTGAAAGTAAACAAGAATGGGTTTGGGTGGGGAGGGGGGAGGGAAGAAAGGAAGGAAGGAGGGAGAGAGGGCGGCAGGGTGGGAAGGTAAGTGAGATGGGCATATGCCTAAAGAGATTTACCTTCATTGTTAAACTTTCAATTAGATAGTAAAGTGAAGTAAAGTAAAGGAGGTACTTGATTTTTATCTAGACAGTCTGACTTCACGTAGATGAGAAGAGAAGGTATCCGGTCGTTTAGCCCCCAAGTCGAATAGCCCCTAATACTTTAGCCGCCAACCAGAACTGAAGTCGAAAACACTGTCTAGTTTTCGTTCTTTAAACGTGAATGGGGGCTAATCGACTTCTGGTGGGGGGCTAACTGGCTAGGGGCTAATCGTCTTGGGGGCTTAATTATAACGACTGGTAACCGCGGCGACGAGAAATACGTGACGGTGAAATCGCGTTACGGCCTGTCATCTTGAGACACCTGTCTTACAATGATTTTTTGCTTCTACCTCTTGCCACACAGTTCACGAGGTAAATAAATACGGCTTAATAAACCGTATCACGGAGAACAGGTCTAGCTTGCGATCATCCTGTTCAGTTCATGGTATAAGTGAGCCATAGCGACAAGAAAATAAGTTGATGCCAATTAGTTGATATTTTGGTCTTTGAGATGCCCAAAATGATCAAATGTTCCAAAATGTTCAAATGTTGTCGTTTATAGTGGTCAATGCGCTTAGCTACACATAGCTAGTTCATAGGCGTGTAACTTAAACTAAAAGAAGCAAACATATCGACTAAAACAAGAGATTATGAAGGTAATCTCTTGACTAAACAAAATAGGCTTAAAAATTCCAACTGGCGGGAGGCAGATCAGAGAAGCTGAACCACGGTGTACCGAGAAATAACTCCAGCCAAGTGGTCAGAACGGGACTTCGACCAGCGACCTCGGGACTTAAACTCCGGCGCCCTAACCACTCGGCCACGCTGCCTTCTCAAAGCGAAAAGGGCGACAAGTTCCGGAAAGAAACAAAAAGACACCTGAAATAGTCACGTATATACATTTACCAGTTGGATGGTAAAGTCAAAGCCCATCAACCTTACCTCAAAAACCAAAAAACGAACGAACATCAAAAAGTGACACATTTGGAAAGAAAACGAAGTAAGCTACTGTACCCTATAATGAAATAGCGTCCTCCTGTTAGCGTGGACAGCCAAGCAGAAACACGTTCTCACAACTCTCTGAGTGAAATTATTCCGTGTTTTGCTTTCCTGGTTTCCGTGAATGATCATTAGCACGCAATCAACTGAAGAACAGGTGGAAATTAACCTATTATTAAAGGGAGCGCTGCATTCATTTCACGTATCTTAATTCCAATATTAACCAAAGAATCTATTGGCAACCGCTTTTCTGACGTCGAAACTTAAACAACTGTATGTTTCCGACGTAACGGTTGGGCAATTAAACGATAATGGAAATTTTCTTTGCATGTATTCTGGTGTCGTGTTTCAAAATGTCCAACTACCCGCAAGAATTAAATGTCACCTACATTTGTGAATTAAATTTAGAAAATAATATGGTGCTGCAATTTGGCAGGGAGGGTTGTCTCGCGTAACAGTGACGATGGTGCTTTGTAGTTGGAGAACACAATATAGATAATTTAAGGGAACTGAGATATTTTTGGAAATTAATTCACAGAAATTATTATGCTTGCAAAACATAAGAAAAAAAAAATGAAGTATACAACATGAAGTGAAAATATGCTATGTCATGTACTGAAAGGACACTTCTAAAAGCTAATAAAAGCAAATAAAACGTCGAACTTGTTTTAAAATAATAAATACTAACAAAAATACTGAAAACAATTTTCGCTGTGATAAATTTTGCAAGACGAGCTTTCGAAATGCACAATATTGTTTCACAGTGCAAGTTATTGCCTGGATATCTCAGTCTTGTAAGTGAGAGGTATCGAACTTGTTCGAGATAAGTCCAGCCAGTTTTTGTATACAAAACCAGCCAGTTCCTGCCCACAGTCTTAACAAAATTAAACACCACTGGAAACTTCTCAGGTTCAGCAAAATAATTACAAAGAGCTACAGTTTCTTAACATTAGGTTTTACCAAGCGTCTGATAAAATTAGACTTTTTTATTCTCAATTGTAGGTGTCTTTGAGTTGCATATTGATAAAGCAAACCAAGGCGTTAAACGCGTTTCTATGTAACGTTGTCCACGGCGTCGGAATGGTAGATTTTATTGACAAAGCCTTAGATCTACAAACTTGAGTGATTTTTATTTTTCAGTACAATATAATAGTCTATGTTTAGCGGATAATGAGGACAGAAATTTGTTGACAAGAAATTTACCGTAGTTTTGTATTTACCTGTGTAACTGATGAAGGTTATAAAACAACAGAAATTTAATTTTATATCCAGATTTCCACCAAAGCTGTGTTAAACATAAGAACTATCCAGAGCAGGAAATATGGACCCGAAAGTTCACCGTTTTACTTTTCATTCAACCCCTGTAAACCTTACGCACCTGAGCAAAGTTCTCCTCCAATCCTCAGAAATCTATATCACTGGTACACTCGCTTCCCTTTAAACCGGGTTATATTCACAGCCTCGACGAAAATTAAACAATGCTACCAACTAATTTTGTTTTTATCCTTGCCTACATGTCGGTGATTTATTCATTTTCAGTACGTCATGGAATAACAGGTGGTAAAGGGATAAATCAAGCGAATTATGTTACAGCGGCCTTCAAGAAAATCTCTTAGAATTTCTACGCACATAAAATACAATTTATGCTTTGCGGCAGTTTTGTAAGGCTTGTGAAGTGTCACCGCCTTGACAATACTGTTAATTGGCTAGACTTAGCGGTCTGGTTCGGAATATCTGAACTAATGATTTTCCTTAAAGCGTTAATTCGTTTCGGATAATATCACTTTCATCGTGCCACCAGGTAGCTATAGGATTGACAGAGTGTCATGTAACTCTTTGCGGCACGCACTTAATTGGTAAATAGCGCGCTTAAACGATCACGTTTCGTAACACTTTGGGACCTCTCTTAGCAGGTGAGTAAACTACGCTCACTAAAGGAGAAACAAAATATTCCATGCAGTCAGTCTTAAAATCCATAATTTTCAACGAAAAATTGTTATGTTTTTAATTTTGGTTTGCAAGTCCGCGATTTGAAATTTCCAACTTGAGATCCCACAGGAACATTACACATTTGGTTGACCTTGCAAAGCTAAATGGCAATGAAAACAAAGGTAATTTAAACATCTCTATGGAATTCGCCCACGAAAGGCGTCAACAGAATCCCCCGGGCCAATCATTTGGTTGCAAGGATGTTTCAGCCCAAAAATATTTGCTTAGGACTCTCAATTGCATCTTTAACAAATTCAGCCAAATCGTTTGTTAAAAGGCATTAGAAATTATATAAAGGCTGAGTTTTTTAGAGTCTTGTGTTTTTTTAAAGCACGCATGTACTTTAGGGAGGCACGCCTAGTCTGTGTTACAGGGATTTACATGGGCTTGAGATAAAAATGACTATATGGTGAAAAGTGGTAGACATTCTGCTTGTCCAACATAATGAGACGGAAAGCTGTAGGGCAGATGTAGAGTGGGGTACTTAAACTATTTTCCTCTTAGTTTTCCTCCAGCCCCGCTTCAATACGGCGGTAATTTCAAAGATGCGGAATCTATCCTTATACTAAGGTTTGCAAACTCACTCAAAATGTAATTTAGCGCATTTTTCAAAAGATTTTATATAATTGTATTGAATAAAATCCTTCAAGTTTAGCATGGTGTTAATGCATGCTAGATGTTAAAAACTGCCACTAAATTTTGCTGATAACTTTGCAATCAAATTTAAAACACGGTGTTCTCGCCTGCATCAATGTGCTAGAATTTAATCCATTTCGCCGCATCGTTTTAGAAAGATCCACGTATCTCTCTTTCCAAATGATTTTGTTGTGTAAAAATTGTTGACGTCACTGACAATTGTACCTGGAGGACGTTTTGAAAACTGCTCGATTTTTATCTCCCCCAGACTGCGGGGGATATGCTAAACCCTGAAAAAATGATAATTTATCATAGGTTCACTCCCCTGTCCTTCCCCCTATGGCATTATGTCTGGTTAGGGGTCCGTGATTTTTCACTGGTATCCAGCACCCCTTGGTATAGAGACGCTGTGAGAGAAACGTTTCTTGGCTTAAAACAAGACACAATGCCACAGGCCACGAGATAACGCAGTAATTAGAATCACAATGTTATCCGTGTTGTAAATGTCAAGTCCTTACTGCGTGTTATTCACCGTCATTTTGTGTACTAAACGTTGCCTATCGACCGCCTAGAAATTGGTGTTAAATCAAGTTCATCCTCTGGTCTATTTGATATTTTCTTTTTTATTCATGTCACCAGTACACTAGGAACGCATTCTTATTGCAAGGAAACTAGGATGCTGATGTATAAAAGGATATAATTGTATACGTTAAACTTGATACTGAGAGCTATTCGAAAAATATGGAATCAGGTCCGTAACACAAGTCTCTTCGATTATTTTACGGGTACCTTGTTTGTGTGATTGATTTAGATCTTCTTCAAGATGCTAATCACTTTTCAGAATCAAAGGAGTAAGAAAATGGCTTAAACTGTTCAGTCGGTATACAATCGACTCATTCACAACCGTGCTCTAACAAAGCTCCAAGCCATTTGAGAGTCTTTTCTCATTAACGAGAAGAAGAATGTCGCAGCATGAACCTCACGGCTAAATAAAAGCACTATTGTTTTTAATGAACACCATAGTTTACAACACTAAACTCAATGCATAACAAAAAATTGTTTCTCAAAGTGTTAACGAAATGAAATGAAAAATACTCCAGTCTTTATTTACTGATTTCCTTTAGGATTTTGCAGCTAGTTCTTCAGTTAAAATTTCCCAGTCCGATTGTTTTATTTCAAACCTCTTCCACCTCGTGGCAAATTATACATCCTGTTTAAATCTCTTCCACAGTTAATGGTGTCAGGTGAATGTTATAATATTTGTTTTGGGAGAATCGTTAAGATAAACTAGGTATTTATAAATAGCCGAAAACATCTCTTGCAAGCTAAGGTTTGTAAATAGATGAGCTCCTTATGTAACGACCACCAAATTATTGGATAGATAATGAATAATATTTCTTGAGATAAAACTCCAAACATCTTGGTCATGCCGCAATGATAAGCACCGGTTTAATACCGCAAAATAGGGTATTTCGTGAGTTAAAACCAATTCTGATACTCAGGATAAAGAGATAAGCCAATAAATAAACTTTGCTTCCGAATTATATTCTTATTGTTGAAACTATAACGCTATAATTCTTTCTTATTGGTCTTTTCTGCCGTTGAAGCCCTGAATTTTTTCAGGCTTCTTCTTTCCAATTGCTTAAATTGGAAAAGTAACTGCGAT
The DNA here is from genome assembly GCF_042242905.1 of Orbicella faveolata. Taxonomy (NCBI): domain Eukaryota; kingdom Metazoa; phylum Cnidaria; class Anthozoa; order Scleractinia; family Merulinidae; genus Orbicella; species Orbicella faveolata. Next base: position 4,861,094 of record NW_028301552.1, on the reverse strand, counting down.
GATCATTCTTCACTTTCATGAATTAAGTCTATAAATTTGATGTATGCCGTAGCAAAAACTGCTCTATGTTAAGCATTTTCTACCTATTAGGACTGATAACTCTGAAATTCCACTGATAAACGTTAAGGTTTGCAGATTTGCAATGTTTTATCGTCAGTTTATCTGGATTGTATCTTAGTTATTCTGTGTAGTGTATTAAGTTATTTAGATACTCCTTTACGAAAATCTCTGAGCCGACCACAGGATCCTCAGCTCAAGGATGCCCGTTTACCTCGAAGCCGATGCCACTGAAAATAAATTGTTCTTAGTCTTAAAATTATAACCGAAGGCGCTTGATGCATGATAAATTTCTTTACAATTTACCATTTTCATTACAAACAACAACTTGGCACCGCATTTTGAAAATTAAAACTAAGCGAACGAGTTAAACTTTCGTTTACTTGAAAAGGAGTCAAATCGTCTGAACTGATTTAACTCGACAGCTGCTGTTATATTCGTCTAGAAACTCAAGCACTCCAACAGCAAAATTGGATTTTTAGCGAGTGAAATGTGGCGGACGTAATGTGTCCTACAGTTAGACGGTTAATCATAAGCATCTTTTATAAATTAATGAATTTCCTACCTGAACTTGTTGTTCTGAAGATGGAAAAAGAAAAAAATGTCAGCGAAAAAAGCCGCAAGCCTTGATATTCTAGAAATCCTTGTGACGATTTTCTCGGTAAGGAAATTAAATCGATGTTCGACGAAATGCGAAGAATATTTCCAAATTTACATATCTTCCTTTTCACCTTGAGTTCCAATAAAAACTGGCAGGCAAGGCGCCAAATATTAGCTGGTTGCAGTATTCAGTTTATTGAAGCCAGCAATGTGAGTTACAACTCATTAATTTTTACGAGATTTGATAGGAAGTCGTAAATTTGCCGTGTTTGAAAGTTCTCCTACTATGATGTCACCATGAGAAGCCCTCATTACCAAACATCAAGGCATCAGGGTTTTGTGTTCATTTTGAACGAAATTGAAAAAGACATCATTGTCCGGAATTATATTTACATAATCCAGGCACTAATGGTGTTTCATAATTAATACACATTACGTCAGCTACGCAGGGAATTTATATCAACATCGAGGCAAAGTCGTGTCAGTCAGTCAGTTCGAGGCCAACAAGTTTCGGTCCAACTTACGAACTCATCTATTTACTTTTCGTGCTTAATTTACTGTGTATCGAACGAAACTTGGCAGATGTGAAGTATTTAGAAAAATGGGTGGCCAAATAAACCATGTCATTGTAAAAAACAATAGCGTTATTGAAGTATTTGCATCAACCCTTCTATTAAATCAATAACAATAATTTTACTGCTACAAGAGAGAACAGCTGAATACATGAACACTCCTAAAACTGAAGTACAATACAAGATGAAAACAGTTTCAACAACTCATCCCAAAACCATGGTGCAAAACACACACAAACGGTGCCTCTCATTCCCTTCTATGGTTTGAATTTTGTAACTTTGAGAAAGATAAATGTTTGGGTATCCAGAGAGTGATGGTGGTAATTAATAATAAGTCCCCACCCACGTTACACAAACCAGGCATGTTTCCCTACATAACAAAAGAAAGTTTTCCATTGTTACTCTTAGCCTTTGAAAATTTATCAATAAGTTAGTATGTATGTCAGCTGGATTTTGTTTCGACAACAAAGCGTGTTATGAAGCGAAAGAATATCTGATTTAAGAATAAGATAAATGTTTTTTTTCTCAATTTAAAAGCTAAACACAGCAAACGACATGGAAGCTATGAACGTGAGGGACTGGAATCTCAGTTTTCAGTCTCATTCTCGGCGATTTTTCGGCATAAGTTAAAATTTCAGACCATTTCGCAGCTATCGATAATTATCAAAAACTGAATCATTGGAAAATGCAATTCGAGAGTTTTCATTGGTCTAGGTTATGAGCCATTACACCATGCTCTATAAAAATGGTAAGCGTGCGTGTAATTTTTTGGTGCGTTTTTATTTTGATTTCATTTTAGTTCTCTATATTTTGGGGGCGTTTTTTAATAAAACAGTTATTCCACTCGTGCTCGCTGAATATGAGATGGTTCAGTAGTCAACTCGCCGCTATGCTCCTCGTTGGATATCTATCATCTCACATCCAACGTGCGCTCGTGGAATAATTGCTAATCATTTCAGATCTCAGATATCATTCTACCCGAAATTCTGTAAAAATGTGGAATTTTCGTTTTTATACCGGAATTTGAATCTTAAGGTATTGAGCTCATTTTCTCGAGCTCAAAACGAGTTATTTTTACCTTTGAGATAAGATATCTCAAGAAGGATTTAAAGCTTTTGACCTCAAATTTTCAGGATTGCTAGGTCTCACTGAGTTAATTGTTATGAATGAGGGAATTTGCCATAGAATTCTTAGGATAAAAGTTATCAAAACAGTATCTAGATTTAGCCATTGCCACGGGACCATAAGTCAATCAATAAGAGCAAGCGTTGGCTTCAGCATAACTGTACCTACATAACAATAGACTATGCAATTTTGGCCTACCAATGCCTGAAAGCATTTTTTTTGTATCACCTAGCTCCTAAACCAGCAGGGAAGTAAAAGAAAACAATAAACTGAAGAAATAGAAATAAAAATAAAAATCTCTTAGCTTTGACAATACTGCACCCAAAAACACGTTACACACATAAAAATAAAGGTTAATTAAAATGTTTTCCCTTCCCCTCGTTTGCAATTTTATGTTCAATGTAGGCTGAAAACCTAGCTTAATGGGCGAAAATGATAACAAGCGAGAAAAAGATATTCCAAATGATAGCCACACGCCAAAAACAATAATTTAGCTCATTTAAATTGCATATGAAACAACGGATGTGTCTCCAGCCGTGATACCCCAGCTGTGTTTCTTTCTCCGTGTTTCTAGTTGCTGAATATACCCACTTTTTTCTCCGTAAACTCTTAAATTTACGGCGTTTACCGTCTGTTTTAAGGTGTTTTCTCACGGAAGTGAAAATATTTGTATCTGAATTGCTGTGAATTGGAGATATCTCTCTATTAATTGGCTGGATCGATCTTAAGATAAGAGGAAAAGAAAACTGGGGGCAATTATTTCTGTTTGCCGTTTGCCGAAACCATCATTTTTTAAAGGCACTCTAATAACTTTCAAATAACATAATGGAAAAGAAGTTATAAACTGTTGGATAATAGCTGTTGATTAAAACTGCCATTAAAGATAAAACTGATAGTGCGAAAACACACATGATTTCTATTACAGTGGTGGGTGATTGACTTGTCTATATATTAGGTCTGATAAAGGTCTTTGCTGTTGTCGTATGATGAAACGTGCTGGCGAGACTATTTGACACTACAAAGACTGACCGCACGATTAAAATGTGTTGTCACGATTAGAGATTTCGTCAGCATTGTGTTTCAGTTAGCACGAGAAGAGAAAAAAAGCAAACTGAACAAAAAAAGACAACAAGAACACCGAAACAAGAACAACAAAAACAACAACAACGATACTGACAAGGGTCAACGTAAGAAAGTTCCGTTGCTGAATGAAACATAATAGTGAGAGATTTGAATTAACATTCTATACAAGAACAGTACTGATAACACCCCAACCACTGTGAGATAAATGGTATTTCAGCTTTAATTGCCATTCGTAAATTTTAACCTGGATAGCACGACATCTGTATCATATATGAGATTTTCGTTATATCACGTCTTCGTAAAAATCCAAAGAAAGCAAATTTTTGAAAATTAAATATGATTTTTTCTGTCACTGACACAGGCATATACTTTGAAAAAGAATTCCGAGTGCTCCATCTAGGAGTCGAACCTAAGACCTTCTTGTTACTAATCTAGATGCTTTACCACTGGCTACAGGAGACTGGAATCATTTGAACCTAGTTTAATGGCCTCAGCTCCCATGGGTCTCTTGCAGAGATGCTCCCGGTACAGTACATCTGGACTATTAGCCAGGAGGTCTTGGCTCTCCGAGTATGCCTGTTTCACTGACAGAAAATCACCATCTTCTTTAATATTAACCAAGCTAAAAATCCACTATCTCATTCGTTATCAAAGCGAATTTTTATTTGCAAATAAACATCTTAGAAATAAAAATATTCACAGGCAATAGCGAAAATGTATTTTTAAGAGGATGATAATAATTCTTGACAATTAATCTAGCGAGAAAATAGTCGACCCTCCAAATTACCAAATTACAGTGCAAGGCTAAATTTTCGTCAGAATTAGGAAACATTAATGCATGTACGAGAGTTTAAAAGGCAATTTAGTTGGCAAGTTTTGTAGTCTTCGCCCACACAATTTTAATTTTGCGTTCGCGCTTTATCGATGGAAACAACATCAAACGATGCCACCAGCATTCATCACAATTTTACCGGCATTAACTGATTCAAAAAGAATATTTGATGACCAGGATGTATTAAAGTCAGTCCTTTTCCACGACTGCTAATAACTTGACAAGCCTATGCTAATGCCGTCTTCAGCAAAACATGTTACTATAAACAACTTCGAACAAGGCAAATTAGAAAGATCCGCTGCATTATGTGAATCTTGTAGCACCTTTTTCTCGCTCCAGAACAATTTCCTTCCTCTAGAAATCTAGGGTAAATACAGATGCGTTGCCTCTAACGGATGTCTGTGTGTTAAATCGCGTTAAACGTGTCTTCGGTATAGAAGCAGTTGAATAAGTCGCTCAATGCTCATTTTTATTCATCTGGCGCTATATTCCTAAACAAATAAGCCAACTCAGTTTTATTTGTCTTAGGCCAGAGGGAGGTTTACTACTTAATAGGCAGTTATTAGGGATTCATATTTTTAAGACGCGCCCTCCGAGAGAAATTGTGGCGATATAAGCACAAAAAATAACCCTTCACACTAGTTCGGCAAAATACAATGGCAAAGCGGTGCACCATCGAATTTTTGAAACGTACCCGCACGCGTTTTGAAATTGTCAACTTCACCTTGCACTAGTGCTTCAAGCAAACATTCAAGTAGATAGAATTTCACGAACCCCAACTTGAACGTATTTGAGGTTGTAACCTAATACATTTTGTGAAACTTTATATATTTACGATAAATCCAAAAGGCCTCTCTCGTGATAGACTTCCTGAAACAGTGTATCCGTGTCTAACACAGCCATGCCACAATATTTATTCTCTTGGCTGCATGTTTGACGAGGTTAGACAAAATGTCCCATTCACTAAAGAGCTGAGTTCGTGTCAGCAATGCAACACAAAGATGAAACATTATTCCGGATACCATAGACGTAGGTTTATCATTATTCATTCCAAACTAAACAGAAGTTACTCAAAATGGTTCCTGAATAAAATATAAATAGACAAGGGCATAACTCACGAAAGTAGCGATGAATTAACGTCGAGTCTTGTTCTTCAGAATGTTTCTCATAAGCTGCAGAGTTTCCAACTTCATGTCACTGAAACAAAGACGATTAACGAAAAACCTATTAGAATCCCGAAATAAGGCTTTCTATTCCAAGCAAACTGACTCTCTAGTCAGAACATGCTGTTTCGACATACAAACCACATTTACTTTTCTAAGCCGTAGAAAAGTTTCATTTATTGATGGCGGCAATATTGGCCCGGAGGTCGGATAAAAATTTAAAGCTAATAATTCGGCCGGAATTAAAGTAGCCGGCGCTTAGCAATCGAAGAATAGAAGTCCCAAGAAGGAAACATTCACTGCTTAAGCTTGCAGATAAAATTACACTTGAGTTCTAACCGGAATATCTTACCGGCAACATCTGTTTTACCATTTTTTTATTCCGCGCACCGGCTGGCCGCTGGGCGCTGCAACAATGGTTAACAAAACTCCTACCTAACGCGTCCTGCTCCGAATGAACCACCAAATATGTCTTGGTGTTTGTCTTCTTGGAGGAATATTTCGAACATAGATGCAAGCAAACGTTTCTGGTCAGAGACCAAATGAAATGTCAATACATACTGAATATTGTTATCTGGAAACCCAGCGCCGGATCTAGCGCGCTAGCTAAACAAAAGGCAGTAGTTTAAACAATTAAGACAGACAGGCTGCTACAAAGCAAAGAGAGATATGTTGATGGGCCACGTACGAATTTGAAAATTTTGCTGCAAAAAGCGGTCCCCTCAACGTTTAATATATCCTTTTCTAATAACACGGGCTAACAGGCGGCTTTCTGATTAATCTTATTTGCTTGGATATCATTGGTTGAAGATTCAAAGGGACTTGTTCCCCAACAGCGCATCAACAAAATGAGGTCATGAATCGATCGCCACATGCAAATTTCCATGCTATCCAATAACATTGTTATTAATGATTTATCTTGTTTAAATTTGTTTATCGCAATATTTTGTACTAAACAAGAGACCGATAAAATCGGAAACGATATTACTTAAATAAAAGAAAACCCCTCGCCTCACACATTCAAAAGTGAAGTTTGAAATCGCATGCAATAGGGCCACAAAAGCTTGACCTCAAAGGGAACTTCCTCGAATGCACAACACGACGTAAGTGATTTTAAAAGTCGTTTCAGAAGTTGTCGACAATGCGCGTTTTTTAGTGATTCATTTATCTTTTCAAATAAAAAGCTTCATTCAACTAACGGGACAGGAGCTGTCTTAATTTAGATTTTTTAAATTTCTTTTTTCCGTTTATTTGTTTTGGAGGAAATGTCAAATTGAGAACCACAGCTTCGCTCTTTTAGAAATGACATGAATGCCATTTTTATCTTTTGCGAGTAAAAATGACTTGTCTGATTTGAAATATTGCAGATTACTCCTTCCTAGCAAAGTTTTGTTTTAAAAGGAGTCGAATAAAGTTGCAATTAAGTAAAATATAGACAGAACAGCCTTGTTTGCTTTAACTTTACAGACGAAAGCCGTTTATGATATCTGCGAGAAGATCAATTTTTGCTCTCTTAATCACTTACTGCATGCTACGCGTTTAAAATCTCTAAAATTGTAATGTGAAATAAATCTTCCCAAGTTGAAATTAAAAAACTAGCTTGCATAGAAATACTGGAGTTTATTTTGTTCTAAGTAATTTTGTTTTTGAAAGATCTCCGAATAAAGTTGTAATTAAAAAAAAAAACATAGACAAAACAATCATATATGCTCCAACTCTACTGAAGAAGCACTTCATTAAATTCTAAGTTTTTTTCTTGTTACTACGTCAGTTTTTGCTCTATCGTTCATTGCTGCTCACTGAAAATATTTCAAATTGTAATAGATCTTAGCTTTCAAAGTTTATTTCACAAGTTTAAGAAATAAAGTGCACCGAAATGTATCGAAATTTCGTTATGTATACAATACAACAATGTATCTAAAATGTACTCGAAGGATTCGGCTTAAAGATTTGAATGAGATGTCCTTAATTCTGGATATTAGAATAATTGGTGCGAGTTTCAAGATATTGAAAAAATTTGCCAAGCGGGTCCAGAGGGAAGCTGAGAATTTCTTAGCTTTCAATGAGCATATTTTAACAGAAGGAATTCCAAATCTTGTGAACTGATGATTTCCAAAGCAACAGTAACAATTCCTTACTTGTGTTAGCAGAAGAAAATCTCGTACTAAAAATTGGGTTTACCAAATTGATGAAATTCTTCTTGACGTAATGGACTTAGCTTTTCTAGTCGTAATCACATTGCAATAAAAGCGATTCGTGCAGAGTTCTTTAAACGAAATGATTCCAGACAATTAGAACGCCGGATGTCTGTCTCCAAAGCCAATATTCCGTATGTTAGTCCCAAGGATAGATCTCAATTTGAATAAAAGTCCCAGAGAAAATTCTTAAAATATAATATGCAGATGGTTTTCTTCAATTAGGTTTACGTTACAAGCGTTTCATAAAAGTAACATTCTACATTATACGAATGTAACTTGATAATACCTTTACTAAATACAGTATAGATAAGGCGTTCTCTAATGTTTAGACGAGAATCCCACGCTACGTAATTTAAAATTTTCGATTAAAAATGGGCAAGGCTATCTTTGTTAAAGATGTAATTTGAAAGTCGCAAACCTATTCCTCGAGGACTGGTGCTGTTTGACACTTCTTCCCAGTTAATAGAGGAATTTAATGGCGCTGTATGTGTATTTTCTGTAGTCTTCACTCCACGAAATTCGACTCGGAAATTCGAAGGCGCACTTTGTTGGCTTGGAACCCATTTGTAGCGCGGCTTTTGCGCAGTAATTGCGAAACAGCAAGCCTTGATATTAAGGGAAATGGGGTGTCAAAATTTTTATTTGGCTAGCACTAATTACGCCTTGGTCACCTCATTAAGGGCGGAATGATCTGTCGGAAATGATTGCAGTTACCAATAAGAGCTCAGCTCTTTTCCTTTATTTGTGTTCATTTCTAACTTAGGCGACTTCTTTGATCGAAAGACGTTTTAAAATGACGAGTGGGATAGCTGAGAAGTTTCAAAAAAAGATAACCGTGAATTTTCTCCATAAAATCTCCTGATGAGGTCTCAAACAGTGCAGGTACCTTGAACTAAAACGTTGTTACGGTTACGAGCGGTTTGCGGTTGAAGTAACGAGTTTTTCATCAACTAAAGATCTTGTATTCAACGAGAGATTTTATAAATAAAATTGCAGGTACGTCCAATTACCCAATATTTACGGTCTTTTTTTGTCTTTTGGATAACCGAAGACTGTTGTTATTTAGGGACCCCATGTTGAGAGATTTCCAGGGCTCAAAAGCGAAATTTGAATAAATATTTCTTCTGATGAAAGTGCTTACGATTACGTTTTTAACATCAGTGTAGAGTCAACTTAAAATTCCTCATATAATAATGTAAATGATCGTGTCTCGAGTAGTAGTTTGTGGTTGAAAGATTGGCGAAACATTAGTTTGGTAAAAAATCTCCATTAGACCTAAATTACCCTCCGACTGCCGTGTCAGAAACCACAACATCGAAATATTTGGTCTGTCCCTTACAAAGCGGTGCGTTTCAGTCTTATAATTCCTTGTTTCTTCATTATTTTATGTTGGCAGTTGTGTTATAAGAAAGAAAAAAGGCGAATCGACCTTCTGTAGTGCGCTAAATGATGCTGCATCATAAAAAAATTGCATGAGAGGGGTTAAAAATTCCTATAACCGCAGGAGTTTTCTTCAGTCTATAAGTTAATTGAAATCTTCGATTGGTTTATAAATCTCGCCAGTCAGGTTTAAATTCTTCTTCTTAAGGAACAGACTGTTTTGTCGACAGCCAGATCTTTACCTGATTAAAGTTCTTTTCAATTATAGATCCTTTACAAATCAATCAAAACTATTCAGAAGTGTAGAAAGTTTCAAGAGAGACTTCTTGTTTAGTTTATCCTTACGCATTTTTAGAACTAATTAATGCTGAAAACTATGAATCTACACCCATCTCTGACTTAGCTTTATTTTCGTGTGACCCCAGATTTGTTGTATTTCCCCGTTCAGGGCGGATCCATCGCTGCACCTTCAACTGATTCTATTATATAATCCGCGTATTTTTTAAATTCATGAGGCCTGCACGTTGTGACCTTTGTGAATATAAGTTATATATTATTCACGCAAGGCGCAAGCTTTCTGATACAGATTTGAGATACTATAGGACTATTAACTGAAATTTACTGAAATTTACACCATTTTACATCGTTTTCCCAGCAATTTAAACTTAAGTCCTATCTTCAGTGAGGTTTACCCCAACTTAAGCGCCAATTATATTTGCTTTCTCAGATAGCTTAAGTTAAAATTAAAAAAATCACCTCAACAAATCTTTGGAAAACATCTTAAAGCGTAATTTACAATGCATTAATTCAAGAGAGCTACTTCGTATTCGAATAGCGTTCTTAACATCGTCAAAAAAACCTTTTCATGGCTTCCGTTTTATCAGTGCTAGCGTCCCATCCGGTATAAATTTGTTTTTTTCCTTACAGTAACCCTATTTATCGTCGTAAAAATTTCGAATGTTTATTACATCACACACCTTTTTAAAGCTACTTATTTTGCATGCTACCGGTTGTTAAATTTTATTTTAGCCATTACAGGCTAATTTGAACCCAAATCTGATTCAGTATCGCACCATGAGAACATCTGACCGCACAGAGTTACGATCTATCATTTTAAAACGCTCCAAGCTCTGTCAAATTTATAATTTTCTTGCGAAAATTTCTTGTGTATTAAGCCCCTAAGACCATCAAATCGACCAACCAAAAGATACTATGTCGGTGTATGATTTTTCATCATATTTGAAATTAAGGCAAATTGACTTGCTTTCGTGTGAGCCGTTGCAGTTAGCTTGTGTCATTATTACATAATACTTATGACACTTACTATTAATTTGAGGTCTTATTTCTGCACAAGTACTAGTTGTAATACTTATTTCACTCGTTGTGCTTAATTTTACATTGTATCACGGTCAGTTGGCCATGAAGCGAGATAACTGCAAAATCAAAACTCCTGGGCGAGAAATAGTGATAAATTTCACTTTGCAGTGAGCAGAACTCAAAAGAAGCTGTCCCATTTCAGCGATTTTTGTTATCAAATTGTCAAAATACATTGTCAACAGAAAAAAAAAAAAAAAAAAAAAATAAACATCACTAGTTGAACATCACCCGCCTGGCATAAAAATTCGTCAATCTGTGATTTTCTATGAAGACACCGTCGGAAGAAACCTAACCACTAATATTTATAACTCATCGATTCTGCCTGGGAAGTCTCGTCTTTTTGATAGATACTTCAGTATTAAAACAACCGATTGTCGGAAGAATTTCCAGTTTCTGTTTATATAATTACTATCAGCCAATAATGAGCTCGATGAGAATCTCTCCGAGCGAGCACGAACACACTCGAGTATTTCGGAAAGATGTACCGCGTGTGTGAACTCATCCCTGCTAGGATACGTGCGTTGCTTAGCAACCACTTCCTATCGAACCTGACGGGTTAGTACGATAGTAAACACTTTACACCGTCAATGACACATGCGCTGTTAACATGGGATTACACACTTGCCGACCAATCAACATGTGTGTTTTTCATGTTTTTTTTTTTTTGGAGTTCTGTTTTTTTTGGAGGCCTGTGTTATTATACAAGTCACATTTTCGACCTCATCTTTACAAAGTTGAAAATGAACAAGTGCCGGACACTTAAATTGCTTGTCATTTCCTGCGAAGTCGTTCATTGCCTCATTCATAAGTTGATTACTAAAATGATCAAATGCAGACCGTGAAAGTAGTAATATCTTACAGTTGCCTTCCTGGCGTGGAGTAACATTTTAAGAATTAATGGACTCCAGCCAGGCTTCTTCCGTGCACTTACTGTTTTTTTTTTATTATGATTAAACGACAGACTATCAACAGCTTCACGTTCTGATTGGTTACGTGGGTAACATCTCGACTGTAGAACGTGCTCTCAGTCAAAAAGAAATCCCCTAACCTTCGGAAAGGTACATTTCGTGAACGCGAGTTATATAGTTTTTATCCGGCGATATTTGTTCAATGACAGAAGTGAGTAAAGAAACTCAGAACCTTATGCTAGCGTTAATTCGGCTCGGTTTTTCCGCCTCCGTTTACTTTCAAACTTGATTTTAAGTCAAGGAGTAGTTTGGCTATGATCGAACGATAGAAACTTCAATTTCAGCCTGCCGCAATATTAATGTAATTCAGTTAAAAATACACACTTACCAAAATGTAGTTGCAGTATAACTTATCGCTAGAAAGCGACTTCATCTCAAGGCATCAGTTTCAATACAGTTCACTATGTGAACTTTTCAGACTGTAAAAACCAGAGGATGATACCTCTTTTTAAAAGACTGGCTGCTTGTCGCATAGATAACGTTATGGGTTGCCGTTTTAAGTGAAGCACTTGCTTCAGGGATCTGAACTTGCACTTTAAAGGGAATACTCTTTTTACAATTAAACCGACTAAGAGTAAGGCGACAACAAGGCGCATTGAACTGCAAATGGAGTTTAAACGATCACTTAAAACACAACACTTTCAATAGGGAATCAACATCTGTCTGCAAATTACCTTACTATGCACTTTTCGAGTCTCAAACCACCCGCAACCTAGAGCTTTCATCTTTGTTAGTTCGCGTTTCTACCTTCTCCGCAAATCTACACCTGCTACGGTGCAAGGAAGTTAGCAACTTTTCATTTAGAAGAGGGAAAAATCTTCGATTTCCGGTGCCAGTGTAAATAAACTTAAAAGTGACGTTTCTTTATCCCAGCGAAAGACAATTAAGTGACTTCTGATTTTCAACACGAAGCCCGCCATTACAACAGCCTTTTAAGTTGTGATTATTTAAAACTCAGTTTCAGGATCAAAACTCCAAGGAAGAATTTATCTCTGTTTCCTTTGTTCACTGCGAAAATCGCCCTATATTTGTAGCTGTTTTTGTCGCATCTACGTTGAATGTATTTATCAGAAAAGCTAGGTTCCTCATTTTAATTATATTTTCAAAAAGGACAACTGTCTTGGGAAGCAAACTGCTTTTGACAGCTCGTTGTCAATTCAGCCCTGTTTATTGGTAGATGCACTTTCCTAATTTGTACTTCTTCGGTTAATATTCCGTTTTAGAGGACTTTCATTAAACTTGTTTTTCCCGTGTAAATTCACTTAATGAAAAACATTTTGCGACTCGGACACTTTTCATGAATAGCAGTGTTCGTTCAGACATAAAATGAAACATTAAGTTGTCACTGGCGTGGCGTGCAAAAAACGCTTCTCCTAAATGAATTATCTCTAAAAATCTTTCTTAATTTCCTGCAAACTAGTTTTGGTTTTGTCATGAATTTGAAGTGGACCTGTCTATTTTTTAAATTAGAAAGGAAAGTATATTCAAATAAATACACATTTATAGAAATGAACGTTTTCAACCATGTTCTTTCGCTTTACCTGGATTAAACTGTGTACTTGCGTAGAGCTCGCATTGTCTGCGAGCTTGGAAAAATTGCACTTTTGTGGCAAATCTACAGTTTATTTGAGTCTCCTTAATTAGATTTCCGAAATAAACTTTGAAGGATTTGCAATAACAGCTCAAGTAAACAAAGGGCACTTATTAAAAAGAGCACTTTTCGCGTGAATGGAATTATTATGCAAACAAAAGTTGAGACATTTATTACTTTTGACAACTGCACAGAACTTCAAAGCAACTGCCTCAAATTACCCTTTTGGACTTCCTTGTAAGCAATTCAGTTTATCTTTGCGAGATTTTCGCTAAGCATCGGATTTCGGAATCTCGAGAGGCCTCGAGTTTACTTCCTGTAGGAAATTAATATTCGTATAGGCAAGCCGCAGCACTGGTAATAAATTGGATTTGTTTGTAACTACAAAGGGAATAATTCCATTTTCCGGAACTTGAAGTGCAAATAAGAAATATCAAATAAAGCCTTTTTCATTTATCATCATAATTTTAACTGACTCTTATATGTTATGACAAATATCTATAACGACATAAAGCTGCTGAATTTGCCAAAACTTTTTACTTCCTTGTAGCACGTTTTATCCTAACGCGGTGCAAAATTTCCTGTAAGAACCCTCGAGCTTTAAATCTCACGTTACTGAACCAACAAATATTGGAAACGATGAGCAGGGAACAAAAATAAATCATTGTGATTTTTAATTATGATTGCTTGTTTGTGGCATGGCACATAATAAACTATTACAACGAAAGTGAAGAAAGCCTTCGGTTGTTAGGAAGCTTTAGACAAATTTTTTCTTCGTTTACAGCTATAATTTTTATTCAGTGAAAATCAACTTGGCCAGAAACCCTCACCATATAGTGTAAACCGCTGCATTTTATTAGCGCAGTGCAGTACTCAATGAGAATATTTGAGCGAATTGGACTGTAAAAATGGATATAAAACTGCAGAAAGAACATTTAAATAAAAGCGCCTTGCGAAAAAAACAGAGAAACTCAATCTCAGTTTTTTTAAGTGTCACTTTTTACTGTATCAGTACATCAACAATTGAGTTATATGTAAGTCCAGCAGACTGCAGACACTATTAAAACTTCTCGATTATATGGTTACTTAGCATTTGCAGTACAATTGTTAATCCTGCACACAGAATCCAACTTGATAATAAGCTGTTCATATGGATCCAAAGAAAACAACACCAAATACTGATTCTCACAACCTTACCTTCGTATTTTCTGAAACTGGCGTTCAAACTGTTGTTTCGTTTGAAGCTTAATCTCATGATGGCCGGCAAATGTGACCAGGCAATTAGTTTCTTTGTGCTTGGGATATATAAGGATTAACTTCATAACAAAAGACTGAAGCAATAGATGGCTTGCGATTGTCAGGAGTAGCCGAATGAAAGATACTTAATTATTTTTGACTCATTAACAGAGGTCATCATTGGCAGGCCTTCGGGATCAGACTAGCACTGACATAAAGAGCGGAGGAGTTAGAAGCTGGAGTATCTAACGTCTTCTGAGATTCCTTTGCTTTAATAGAGAAAATTTCGAAAGTGTCCTAACGGTGTATAAGCAAGGTCCTGGCCACACTACGCTGGAGAAATTTGAAAACGGCATTTTCACTCTAAAAACGCTTCAAATGTTTTCCGTTCACACTACGCCGGAGAAATTTGAAAACGCAACAATCACCGGTCATTTTGAATTTGTGTTGGAAGAAAACTTGGCTAGGAAAATCACATGGTTATTGTGAAGTCATCGTTTTCGAAACGCTCCGTTTTTTCCTTCCACACCAAAACACAAAGCTGGTGTTTTCAAATTCCTCAAGCTTGGGGAGCGTTTTCGTAAAGCTCCAATTTAGTGAGGGATTAGTGTAGACGGTAGGCCTAACCGTAGAAATAAAGCTGCGTTTTCAAGTTCCTCCAGCGTCGTGTGGACGGGCCTGAAACACTGCAGCTCTAGTTGGTTATTGTCGAAACCCTATCGTACCATGCAGGACGATTCGTACCGAGTAACCTCCGGTAAGAGAGCGAACAGAAAACTTTAGCCGCTATTTAGAAGAAAACCCTTAGGTTTTCGGCATCGTAACTAATTCTCTTATTTTTTTAAACGACTTTAATTTTTAACTTAGAAAATAATATTTTCTAAGTTGTAGGTACGGATGGGACAGTCACTCCTCCACTCCTTCGCTTCTTGTTAGACTTTTTGTGAATCTGCTGACCCAGTATCAGCAGTATAGCGAAGTTCAAAGATGTCAAACGATTTCGCACCGAGTGATTAGTTTTACATATTGGTAATTTTTATCGGCAATGTTTCTTATTTGTTCTTTGCATTTCTAACACAAGTACCCAATGGTTTCACTAAATAAATAATCTGCATTGAGAAGATTTTCACACAAACGTCTCTACACTTAGAAACTACAATAGCGCTTTTCCCGAGGGTGTGTGCTTAACGCAGGTTTGGCCGGCGGCACTACACTGCTGAAAAAGAAGGCATTGAAAATCCAAAAATTGATGAGCTGCATGAATTCACGAATGACTTAAGCCTGGATTAAAAACGGACTGAAGAACTGAGGAGAATTCGATCGCACCGTTTCGCTATAATTTATAAAGTACTATAAACATGAAATATGGACATCGCAAAATAGTTGAAGAAAAAAAGAAAAGACATTACACAGGCTGGGAGTTCTGCAGTTCCTCAAATCGCCTTTAAAAGGTAAAAGAAAAACAACTCATTTTAACTCGGGGTATTTTTATGTGGTCACCCAAGTACTAACCCTGCCGAACAGGGCTTAACTTTGGTGATTTGACGGGACGCAGCGCTGCCCTTGTGCTATATAATAGCAATTCCATGGTGAGGACAGTATTTTATTTCTATGATCTTTCAAAAGATAACAAAGAAAGAAAGAAAGAAAGAAAAAAATTGAAAGCCTACGCCTGGAATTGAGACCCCAGAAACTACGATCGTAAATGCCTAACTAAAAATCAGTTTTAAATCTCATCAACGAAATATATACAAACTTATATCGACGGAGCGGTAAACCTCTCTCTAACGCTTTGCCACAGAGGTTGGGCAGAGCCGAAAACGAAGAAGCCGTCAAAGAGTAAATGCAAGGAGAAAAAAAATCACTGATACTGGTAGGGAAAATGAAGAACAAAAGCAAAACTGGAAAGAAAACGATTACCCGCAATACAGGGATTTTGTTAGGTGGACACGCGTTCAGTTCTAAGCTCAGCCTTGGTGATCGGATAAGCAGTGGTACTTTCCTTGTGATTACGTCTCGTACAAAGATGACTTTATGAATGTTTTCCACGGTGTCACATTTCCTTATGTATTCTCTTAACAAAGCTGGTGGCGTTTAACTTCATTTTTCCTCTCTAGCTCGAAATATGATCTTTGACCTAATTGGGATTAAGACCTAAGTTCAATGACATCAAAGTTGCCACAGACGATCCATTTTCCAAGTTGAATGGCTGCTAGTCACGTTGATTATATTTAAATTTTCGATGTAAGCTTAGTTTCTATTTAATTTTACATTTTTTCTATCTTTTTAATATATAACAGTTTCATCATTAATTGCAAATTTTAGATTCATTGTTCCTAAGAAGTCTCACTGAATGGGAAGCTTTGTACATGTATGCATAAAGTTTCTTGTAATTGATCAATTTGAGTACGGTCATCGAAAAGAAACCTCTGCTCATAATGCAGAGAACCCTAAAACACTCCCTGACTAGTGATAAGGAATGATTGCTTAGTTATGTTTATACTATTATTTTTTAGCACATGATTTCTGTTTTTTCCATATTCGTTTTTGTTAGTATATAACGATCAATATTGGCAGACGTGTCACCAAAGAAACGACATTCTCGCTCAAAAATCTTAATTATATTACCGTCATTGCTGCTTCAGTTTTTCAGAATACCTGAGCGATTAAAACAGTTGTTCTTAGTTTCTTATCTCCTGCAGAGCAAGGCTGTGCTAAAAGGTATCTAACCACTATTAACAGAGATCAGAAAAAAATCGCTTTCAACATTGTACAACGCACTTGTCAGACCGAATTCATTTAATTTCTATTAATTTTCGCGAAATGTGAATACGTTTATGCGCTTTATTTAACTAGCGTGCTAAACAATTCGACCGACCAGACAAACAGCAAACAAGCTGCATGTATTAGAATAGATATTTGATCACGTAGATAGAATTGTACAGATTAGCGAAAATAAATTTAAAGCTTTGGATTTTTTTTTTTAAAAACGAGCTATATGTGATATTTTCTTAACTGATCCATTGTTATCTAGAATCTCTAATCCTTTGTCTCAAAATCAGTTCCCACGAAAAATATCGGGCGATATTTTATCTAGATCTAACTGATATTCGCTAATCCTGGATAGATATAGAATGGATATATAAAATATTGGGCTACCTTAGAGAGTTTTTCCCGGGGTCTGTTTGATCGTCGTGATTTTTCGAGTGTAAAAAAATAAAAATAAAAAATAATAAAAAAACGCCTCGACGAGAGTTTTTGCGTATAGCTACCGTTAATCTGTTTGATTCAGACGTCGTATTCCTGTTCATAATCGCTGGCCAGTGTTGTATCGTTCCTGAAAATTTCCGTTTGGCCACGTTACTTTCCGCATGATACTATAAAACTGAGATCGTTTTCCCACTTAGCCGGCCAGTTACGTAAACTTGAAATTATCGCTTTACAGTAAATGGGTATCAAATATTCAAAAGGTCGATCGATTGGAATCACTTCTATGAGAGCTTGTTAACGAACACGTTTGAATCGTTGCTTCGCTCTTATTTTCCAATATATATAGCATTTAAGAAATTCGCCAACATATAAATCGGTTGGTTGATTTGCCAGTTTTTTTCTCGTAAAATCAGCGGTTTAGATTTAAGACGACTAGAAAAGAATTTTATTCTAAAGCACCGATTTTAAATCGTTCCCCTGTGTTCGTATTTAAAGCGCAATCTTGAAAAGGCGATCTTTTTTTTATAATAAGTATAAAATAGCACTCACCACACTCTTGAGGAGCTGCGAGGTACAAGGGGCTGTAAGGAAAGTCGGCAACAATTTTATGGCTAAGCTTGATCACCTAAATCCCTGCATATTCGCGTGTCTGACATCAGTTACCAGGGTAATGGAAGACAGGAACAGTTATGCGAGCAGAGAACGTGTTTTGTTTGAGAGTTGCCAAATGACAGTTCACATTTTTTTCTTGCAAAAGTACCGATAACTTTTCATTGTCCGATGGACAGCTGACTTTCTGCTGTGGTAACAATAGAACAAGAACAATACAACTCAAACATTTAACTTATCTTTTTAACAAAAAAGCTGACAACAGATTTAGTGAATCATATCAGTATGTCCTCATTAAATGATTGTTAGATAAACACCTCATTTGCCACGTCTCGAACGAGTTGCTAGTGAGTGACATTTCTTCCTTTTAAAGTAAATCATTTACTTTGTTGACACAAACTGTAAAACACCTTTTTGTAACCTGTCCTTTCTTGTAGAATTTTGGAATCAATTTGCCCTTTGGTGAAACAGAAAAAACTCAAATCTAATCATCATTTCTGAAAAAGAAATAATTTATGGGTTCACCAATGATCTTCCCCGCCACTTTGACTTGAAACTCTACGTAATTGTTGTTAAATATTACACTATGCTACATCGAGAAGAGAAGAAGAATACATCTGGGAAGCCTTCTTATATAGCATCGTTGAAATATTATCTTGAAATTGAAAGACATAAATCTAGCTTGCAAATATGTTTTTGAGCTTCTGATTTTTTTCGCTATTACTTCGTTTAGTTACTGCTTGGTTCTAGTATCGATAGCTATATAGTCATTGGACCAGAGCGTAGGTCTTAAAAAGAAGAGCATTTGCCAAAGACTATCATTGGCTACAAACTCTGAAAGTGTTAATACTCTTGAAAAAGTCGCTCTCCTCAAATATACATATATATCGATAGATTTTTTTTTCGTTCGTTCATTCTGCTCTTCTCTCTGGAAGCGTATAGCCTTGCCAAGCCATCCCGAAAACAGCAGTGAACCGACATCAAGGAAAAGAGTTGGCTGCAGACTGAGGTTGGGACATCTTTGCCTTGTACTTGTATTTCCTTGCCGTACCCATATTCGCAATTAGCCAATCACAAGCCTGTCCTACTGTCCCGATATCCTGAGATACCAAGTCACTGACCTGCTATGGTTACGGTATCATGGTCACTTGCATAGCCGAATTTGGGTATGTTAAAAACCTAATCGTACCTTTCTTGACATACTTCGGCGGCATATCAGGCACGCTTGGTCTCGCCATGGGTTTTTTTTAGCTCGGCTGCGTTTAGACAAAATACGAACCACTCGCCTGGTATGCAGCCGAAAAGTATCAAAACGGCACGATAAAGTATAAATCACATTCGCCAACCTTTTACAAGCCGTGGCCGATTTTACAGGCAGCGTGTTATAAAAAGTGAAGTAAAGTTTTACGCTACCTCGTTGTTCTCACGGTGTTTTTCTTTTAGCCAGTTTTCGTGGGATTCTTTGCTGGAAACTCGCCGTTTGCTTACGATATTTAAAACATGAGCGGATTACACTAGATTTGCTGATTGACAGAAGAAAATATGACGATGGCGCTGATATTGATATTGCAAACTAACAGCCATTTTTCAATGCAATATTAGACGATTAATGACAGCTGAGATTATTAACGCTGAACTGTGTGATAACTTGCTTCTTTTAGATGGCCCGGATGGGAGGGGGGAGGGGGGCGGGGCGGGCACAAATGTCACTTATCAGTTAAGATTTTGTTCATTTGTCGTTATCAGTTAAAACTTTGTCCATGATTTGTTGTTATCAAATAAAATTTTGTCTATTTGTCAGTTAAAAGCTGTTAATTATTAACAGTGAGCCTTAAATATTTCTTGTTGTCCCCTTGTTTTGCTTTTGAGAACAAATGTATTAAACACCAAGCACTCATTTTCGTAAAATTAATGATTTTTAATTTTATCAGTCATCATAACACATAACGACCACCCCCTACAATGCGAACATACAACTGCTTTTTTGTCTATATTTAACCTCACAAGATGATGTATAGTTCTTTCCAGAGGTATAATACATTGGAGACGTGGGGTTGAATATATACGGAAAAAAGACGTAATAAACTTAGAAGTAGGCTTTGCACTTAAGAATTTTTAGGAACGTCCCGTATTTTAGGCAACTCGTCTAATCCGGGGCTACCTTTATCTGGGTATCGTGTGTTTTTTAAAGACTCTTTGGAGAAATACTCTGTATCTAGAAAATTTCTTATATGTATGAATTTCTTTGGGTCGGTTTACATATTTTTCATTACTTAGTTTATCCCCTGGCGTAATTTAAAAGGTTTCTGCTGAGACACCACGCCATAATTGTGGTCAGCAGTCGCACAGAACACTTCGACAACAACGGTCCGGTTCCAACCCTTATAAATTATAAGAAACTTCTAGGCAACTTCCCTCACCGCTGCAAAATTGGCAACTTTTCGGCAACTTTCGCAAGAGGAATGATAACTTTTGGCATTTATTTTCGTCGTCTTTTGAGAAAATGTGGGGCAACTTGGGGCCAAGTCTAAAGTAAGACGAAATCTCAATTAATTCAACGCTGTTATTGTCCGAACGACGCATTAAACAGGCGCAATATACGTCACAGAAGTATACTAGTGCAGCCAGAACTATGAAAGAACTGCGCAAATTTGGATGTAGTGTGCAATTTGGACTAAGGATTGCATATTATAAGGGACAAATATTATGGCGGGGGTATATAAAGTTTGAGAAGTCTGAAAAGATAATTGGTGGTAGAGTGTGTCTGTAGTGCTAGTTTGTTGTAGTGTTTGTGACATAGATATTCAGCTCCTTTTTGGGTTTAATTCGGAATGCCAAAGTTACAGCGATATTTCTGGTTTGCCTGTGGTCAGGTTACCTCGCAGGAGCAGGAGCAGCAGTTTCACTAGTCCAGCTCTGGCTGTCTCTCTGTCACGCAATGCTATGTAGCACTACGTGACAGCGGGAGGACCAGTACTGGACTCCACTTTCACTAGTGTTTATTTATTCTTTGATTTAACATCGGCACCAAAAAAGTCATCGAATGCGAATACGTTCAAGCCCTTACGAAAATGTCTCAAAATGCTTGTTGAATTCGAGTGCGAACACATGAAAGCCTGTCAAAGCTGCCGAGGTGCGAAATTTGGCAAGAAGCACATGGCAGCTGCACAAGTAAACGACAAAGCTATCAAAAAGTTACTTAAAATACCTATCAAATTTTTGTGAGAATACGTCAAAGCCTGAACGATTGAAATTGTCAAAATGCTAATAAAATATTAGTGCAAATGGTGTTTTTTTTGCAAGACATGCCCGTCCTCCAAAAGATCCGAACTGCGAAAATTATCCAAGAAAGCATGTCAAAGTCACTAAGGGGTAAAAAATCCGGTGCACAATTCAGCAAGAAGCACATGGCAGCTGCTGCACAGTGTAAAACGACAAACCAGAAAAGACACTAAAAAAGTCATCGAATCAGTTGTGCGAATACATGCAAGCCCTTATGAAAGGTTCTCAAAATGCTTGTTAAATTTGAGTGCGAACACGTGAAAGCCTGTCAAAGCCGCCGAAGTGCGAAATTCAGCAAGAAGCAAACGACAGCTGCACAAGTAAACGACAAAGCTATTAGAAAAGGTACTTAAAACGCTTATCAAATTTTTGAGAATACGTCAAAGCCTGCGCGATTGAAATTGTCAAAATGCTTATAAAATATTAGTACGAATGTTTCTTTATAAGGCATGCCCGTCCGCCAAAAGATCCGAACTGCGAAAATTATCCAACATAATGACAGACGAAAATACTATTAGAAACGGCACTTTTAAGCTTACAGTGTAACTTGTTTACGGCGAACTTGACATTATCAACCTATTTGCCGTAATATTTACATCTACAAAAGATTCCAATGAAATCGTCATCATGCACAACAGAGATTCCCACTCACCTGAATGCAGTCCAGTCCAGTCCGTCTTGTTATTGTCTTTGGTTCAATGCGAGGCTCAAGCAATGCGCAGTGCATTCTGGTCCGCTGAAAGCGAGGCTCTACCACAGCGCAGAGCATTTTGGTCCGCTGAAAGCGAGGCTCAAACACAGCGCAGAGCATTATGGTCCGCTGAAAGCGAGGCTCTACCACAGGGCAGAGCTTTCTGGTCCGCTGAAAGCGAGACTTTACCACTGCGCAGAGCATTATGGTCCGTTGAAAGCGAGACTTTACCGCAGCGCAGAGCATTACGTTCCGCTGAAAGCGAGGCTCTACCACAGCGCAGAGCATTATGGTCCGCTGAAAACGAGGCTAGCAACGACGACAAAGTCTCAATTTCGCCTCCATTTCTTTTTAATTCTGATTATGAACTGCTGCTCCGTTTGCTGCGCTCGCTCCGCAGCAAATACGTCTAGGTAGTAAAACAGACGAGCTAAACTAGACTGTGTAAAACACCAGGCTCTACAGCCGCGTTTATAATATACGTTTGGTTCATGCCTTAGCCTACCTGACCCGAAAACTCGGCAATTTTGAAGCCGTAGATACATTTCTTTTGCAGTGGAATTGGTCGCTGTTTAAATTTCTTAAGTTGGATTGGTGGAAAGCTAATTTCCGACAATGTTGTATTCGACATCTCAGTTTGACAACAGAGGTTGCTAAGCTCCCCTTTTATAGGACCTAAGGGATGGGGAGTTTTGTACCGTACAGGGCTTTATTTGTCAACAAGTGAGTCTTACAGCTGGACGAGGTTAATCACTTTTTAGATTAATACGGCCATTTTCCATATCCTTATTACCGATGTCTTCCAACGTGCCTTATTAGCCCAGGAGAACCGTCTCTTCATGCAATGAATGACCGTTGACGACGCAATGTTGATGGTATATGCGGTTTTTCGAACGCCATGTCGCAGCGATATGAACAGAAGCTTACCATCGCTTTGATATAAACGTAACAAAGACCAACAAACAGTCATCTTTCCTTCTGAAACACGTGGTCACCTGATGTACATTGTAACACAAATGTTGGACCAAGCTAGTGTCAAATTAATTGTAAATGGTTAATTTTGCACAGAATTGTTAACTTATTTGTAAACTCAGATTGATTATTCTGTGTCACTGAAAGGTCTAAAAACGCATAAATATTTACCGAAAGGTTATATTATAACAGGAGCCATAATCGGGGACGGAGACCGTAAGCGCGCGCCATTTCAAGTATTGGGGTTGTCCCCATGATATGGGACAATAATTCTATTTTTAGAACAAATTGCGCCATCACCTGCGGCACACGCGCGTACATGCTGCGAGGATTTTTGCGGATGTCGCGCGGGGGAAATGGCGTCCGAAATTCCCGAAATGTTTCATGTTTTTGCCCCACAACTCAACGCGTTTACATCTGTTGGAATTTTGCTAAAGTATTTTCGTCGTAAGCTGCTCCAGTTTGAGTGAAGTAAGACAGTGTCGAATTTAGGTATGTTCCGCTGTAAGCTTATATATATCGCTGACCAAGTTGTGTTCCGACTGATGCTTCTTTTACATGAGTTGTACATTACTCCACTTTAAATTTCACATATGTTGAAGATTAACAGCTTTTCCATTACACAGCAAAAAACTAGCTGGATATATTTAGATATAGCAGAGCTTCAGGACTTCATAGTTTCATAGCTTCTCTTGCCACACGCTTGCGAGGAATTTGTCAGTCTATCGCGACCGAAAAGTAAAACACAATAATTGCTAGTTTGAGTTTCGCTTGAATTGTAAGCAACGCTTGATGTTTCATCGAGGCTTAATAACTGTACGTCGGTAGATACTGCTCAGTTTTATTCGTGTAAAAATCCAGTAAATTCTCTGTTGTCGATGAATGAGAGCGCCCGCCGATGCGTATTTTGTACAGTCAGTAAACATGACAAATTGTACTTCCGCCGCACTTTCGTGTGAAAGCGTACAACGAACTCAAACAATAGCTTTATAGTGTTTAAATATGTTTAAGATTGATAAATGTTTGAGAACATATTAAAAGCTAAGCTGAAAATATGTGAATAAAGCAGAAACAATCAGCAAAGTTACGATGACACTTTCTTTAATCAACTTGGAATAATGATTTCGATTTTGTTGATCGAAGTTATCAAAACTCCTTGTCTATTTTCATTTTCGCAGTGTAAAACTTCACTATGCTTATGTTGAAGAAACACATGATGTTAGTAGCCTTTTTTGCATTCGTGAAATTTGTTGCAGCATCTCAGCACAAAAGATAACGAAAGAAATCTTTGTCAAGATTTGTTGACAATTGAAAACACCGACTCTGACTTGAAAGCGCACGAGCTACACTATGCAAATGAGCTAATTGTACGCGTCAGACTTTCCTTTCAAAAACCTTTGCAAACTCACCAAACAAGCAGAGACAATAAGAAACCATCAAAACAGGTTTTGGTTATGATTAAACATTGTCTGAGAAAGTCACAAATTAACTCGATACTAGAGTAGAGAGTTTTCTTGCTATATTCTTAAGCGTACGCGTAAGCTTACAACTAGCGTGAGCAGATCTTGTTATTCATTCCCAGCGCGAGATTGAAGTCTTGTTTTCGACCCTGAAAAACCCACCTTTTCCGTTAGCTCAGAGTATTAAACTACATATAAGCGCCCTGGTTCGTATTCCCTGCCTTATTCCCTGCCATCGCTGTGAAAAATACGCAAGAGAATCTCTAACTCTCACCATTTGATCACGCAACGTGACAACATCCACGCGAGAGCCCCTGACATGTGCGTGAATCCGCGCGGATATATGACGTCAGGATGGCGCAATTTGTTCTAAAAATAGAAAAATTGTCCCATATTATAGGTGCGCGCGAATCCCGAGACTTACGGTCTCCGTCCCCGATTATGGCTCCTGATTATAATCATGTATGTATGAAAAATATTATCCATTGCCTTTTATCAGTTGTCAGTATAGCCGAACGCAAACGTTAGCTGTGGGCCACATATATACGTTTATCTCCAGCTCCCGGAGGGCCAACCATCACCGCAAGTTGTCAGATGTCTAACCCCCATCCGGATGTAGCGTTGCACTTTCGTCCTGCGTGGCAGACATGTCTAACACCTTTTGACCAATTGTATGAGTTGTTGTTTCTTCCAATGAAAATGCGTTGTGATCGTGTCCTCTGAGATTATTTTACTGGGGGACGGGACGGTGTTTGCCAGTTGAAAGCTCGAAACCTATCGATTGTGACTTTTATCGTGAGGGTGTTTTGCCGGATCTTTCTGCATGTTCCGAAACACATTTACAGCTGCCTTTGAAGCTTAATATTGTTGGTAAGAAGCTTTGTGAAGTGTAGTGTATTGTATTATGTTGTTTGTAGAAATGGAGTGAGCAATTTATATGGCTCAAGTCTACGAAGCCATTTCGACATGTTCATCAGCAATCTAAGTTTTGTTGATCGTGTTGCTTTCAAGCGGCACGAACTAAGCTGGCACTAGTTTGTATAGTCCACACTGTTGTGTTTTGAATTTTGCAATTAAGATCTGCCTCCGTCACGGGCATAAAGAAACGCTGTCGTGCAGACAGAGCAAATTTTCACTCAGCTTATTACCACCTTGTATCGCCAAATGCCACCAAATATACAGCTTAGTTGGATAAAAATGCTATAGAGCAAAGCAAAAACAGTAGTTTCGAAATAATGTGCAGGATTGCAAGGATTAAAATTGGTTACAGTTCAAGAAATTTGAGTTTAGTTCAGGATGTCAAGAAATCGAGTTTACCATTCTTGTGACAGTTTGAACTTTCGAGCCTTTATTTTGTCTGGTATTTCTTTGCTTCTATCAGTATTGGGAATGATTTCTACCGATGTTAAAGTAAGCTTAAAAGTAATCTCCTGGGCACAATCATGAAAACAAATGCACAATACATTTCCCTGAATGTTTCCTACCAAGCACAGTCTCTAAAAATAAATTAAAATAGGTCACCATGCTTGCAAAAGAGATATGATGTACCAGTCTTACCCTATTTTGCCAGGTCTTTTAAATAGTACTATTCATTTATTTTATCACTCCGCATTACATTTTGCGGTGGCTGGAAGGTACAGTTTTTTGATGAACTTTGATAGGCATACATGAATTTTTGAGCATAAGGA